>NW_012154729.1:1465701-1541810 GCF_000956105.1 Propithecus coquereli
GTAACCTAAACATCTGTACCCCCATAATATGCTGAAAAAAAAAAAAAAAAAGAATGAGTAAGCATCAAGCAGGTAAAAAAGAGGGAAAAGAAATTTCCCAAGAAGAGAACGGCATGTTATTGCTTGCTATATTGCTTGCCAGATGGTGTTATTACATTTGGACTCTTTTAGTGGATAGAGGAATGAAGCATTTTTTTTTTCTTAAATCATGAGTTCACACTGATACCTCTAATCTAACGTTAAAAGGATATTTTTCTCCATTCCTCAATCCATATTTTTATTTCCTTTGTTTCATGGTGAGAATCCTGCTTCCCAGCAATGTCACTATTACTGCCCATTTACTGAATTCTAGCACATGCACATGCACTCGTGTGTGCACACACATGTATACATGCACACATTTAAATTGCTGTACCAGTATCACCAACACCACCAAATTTGCCAAGTAAAGTTCAAGATTTACTTACGGTTATTTTCATCCTTAGAATATTTTCACTGAGGACAAAACAGTATTGTGTTCCAAAGGTACTCAGATTAATTTGTTTTTATCTTCTTCTGTGTAGTTATCTATTTGATATACAATTAGGTTCAGATGTTTTTGTTTTTAATAAATTTTAAGGACTTTCACCCCATTCTTGATTTAATTATGCTTTTTAACTATATAAAACATTACTGTGGTCCAAAGTCAAGACTGTATGAACAGATATACTCAGAGAAATCCTTCCTCTTTCCTACATCTTTTATCCTTTCTAACCATTCCCTGTAGGTAACCTTTTTTTTTTTTCTGGTTTAACATTCCTGTATTTCTTTTTTTATTATTTTAGCATATTATGGGGGTACAGATGTTTAGGTTACGTATGTTGCCCTTGCCCCCCCAAGTCCAAGTTTCAAATATGTCCATCCTTCGGGTAGTGTGCATTGCACTCTTTGTGTATACAAATACCCGTCCCCTCCTCCCTCCTCCCCCCTCCCCCCACGCCCAACATCCAGTAGATGTTATTCTTATATGTGCATTTATGTGTTGATCAGTTAATGCCAATTTGATGGTGAGTGCATGTGGTGCTTGTCTTTCCATTCTTGGGATACCTCACTTAGTAGAATGCATTCCAACTCTATCCAGGAGTATACAAGAGGTGCTATATCACCATTGTTTCTTAAAGCTGAATAGTACTCCATGGTATACATATACCACATTTTATTAATCCACTCATGTATTGATGGACACTTGGGTTGTTTCCACATCTTTGCAATGGTGAATTGTGCTGCTATAAACATTCGGCTGCAGGTGTCTTTCTGATACAGTATCATTTGGTCTTTTGGGTAGATGCCCAGTAATGTATTTCTTTACCCTTTTTTCTTAATCAAAAACATACTCTGTATATATAAACTTTGGTATGTAGATTTTAAAAAACTAATAGAGTTTATTTTTTAGAGAAAATTTAGTTTTACAGAAAAATTTAACAGAAAGTAAAGAGTTCCCATATACTTCCAGCCACCCCCATGTCTCCTATTATTAACATCTTGAGTTAATGCGATACATTTGTTAAAACTGATCAACTAATATCGATATGTTATTCTTAATTAAAACTCATAGTTTACTTGAGGGTTCATTCTTTGTGTTCTACAGTTCTACAGCTTTTGAAAAATTCATAATGTCATGTAGCCACCATTACAGTATCATACAGAATAGTTTCACTGCCCTAAAAACCCTTTGTCATTCCCCTTATTCGTTCCTTTCTTCCTCTCCCCAAACCCGTGGCAACCACTAATCTTTTCATTGTCTCCGTAGCTTTGCCTTTTCAAAGAATGTCCTTTAGTTGGAATCATACAGTATGTAGCCTTTTCAGCCTCTTTTACTTAGTAATATGCAATTAAGGTTTCTTCATGTCTTTTCATAATTTGATAGTTTATTTCACTTTAGTATTGAATAATTTTCCAATGTAAGGATATACCACAGTTTGTTGATCTGTTTCTGTGACCGAAGGACATTTTGGTTGCTGCCAAGTTTGGACAGTTATGAATAAAGCTGAGATAAACATTCCTTTGCAGATTTTTATGTAGATTTGTTTTCAACTCATTTGCGTAAATGCCAATGAGTGTGATTTCTATATCATAGGATAAGCTTTGTAAGAAACTTCCAAACTGTCTTCTAAAGTAGCTGTACCATTTTGCACTCCCACAGCAGTGAATGAGAGTTCCTGTTACTCCATATCCTCGTCAGCATTTGGTATTGTCAGCATTTGGGATTTTAGCCATTCCAATAGCTAACTAGTGGTATGTCGTTGTTTTAATTTGTAATTCTCTAACAGCATATGATATTAGCATCTTTTCACATGATTGTTTGCCATCTATGTATCTTCTTCAGTGAAATATCTGTTCAGATCTTTCATCCATTTAAAAAATTTGGCTATTTGTTTTCTCATTTTTTGTCGCATTTTAAGAGTTCTTTGTATATTTTGAATACTAATCCTTTACCAGATATGTGTTTTGCAAAGATCTTCTCCTAGTCTGTGACTTGGCCTTTTGTTCTTTTAAGAGTATCTTTTACAGACCAGAATTTTAAAATTTAATTTTAAACAAAAGCCAAATTTACCAATTTTTTCTTTTGTAGATCATGCTTTCAGTGTTGTGTCTAAAATGTTATTGCCAAACTGAACATTGACTAGATTTTCTCCTATTATCTTATAAAAGTTTATAGTTTTTAATTTTATATCTAGTTTTATGATTCATTTTAAATTAATTTGTGAAAAGTATAAGGGTCTGTGTCTAAATTTTTTTTTTTAATACATGGATGTTCAGTTGTTCCAGCACCATTTGTTGAAAGACTGTCCCTGTGGAACTGCCTTTGCTCCTTTGTCAAAGGTCTCATGAGTGTATTGGTGTGGGTCTATTTCTGGGTTTTATTCTGTTCCACTGATATATTTACCTGTTCTTTCACCAATACCATACTGTCTTGATTACTGTAGCTTTACAGTAAGTCTTGAAATTGAGTAGGCATGAAAGGAAGCTTTTGTTTTTCACTTGACAATATATTGTGAAAATTACTCTAAATCATTTTATAAAGATCTTCCTAATGAAATTGGAAATTTTTCTAAGTGATTTTGATCATGTGATAAACAATGAACCCACATATTCATTAATTCATATTGTGAAATTTATGAAACTATTTTAAAATTACATATCTTATTGAGCTCAGGTAGACCCTTTAAAAAGTACCTGAATTCTTCATCAAAGAGACACTACCAGGCATGAGGCAATGATGACAATGAATTCTGTCTGACACTTCTCAGGAGAAAAGAATCAATTGCCAATGCAGAATCTAATGGTTTTTTCTTGAATTGTTTTTGCAGTGCATGTTAGACTTTGAGCACTGATAGCTGCCACTGGCTTCAGTGGAAGTTTTGTCTTTGTGAGGCAACTGTTTTACTGGAGAAGCCAAATGCACATTTAAATTTGATTTAATCAGCAAACACTAATTGAGAGAGATGAAAAAAGAGGATGTGAGTTTGAAGTTTTGCAACATTTTTAATCTATCCGTGGATGACACTTTGACCACAGCAGACAGGAAAACAAGAGTTGATTTTAGTAATTTGTTAAGATATGCCAACGTCTATAGGATATTTCTGAACTTAGGGATTTCCTGACAACAAATAATTTATGCAAACCTTACTGTCTTGACTATAAACAAAGCACATTTGCCAAACACAGAAGCTCTATTTTTTTTCCCCACTTTGAGATATTTCTAGCAGCAAAAATTTGAAAGGACATCGTTTGCTCTGTAGAGGCTCTATTCTTTTAATTTTAGAGCTTTCTAAATGTTCATTTGGAGGGCAGAACTAAGGTTAATGGGTGGAAATCTTAGGGAGGCAGGCTTTAGCTCAGTATATGAAAGTCATTCCACTGTGCCTGCCTTGAGAAACAGTGAGCTACTTATGAATCGACACACACAAGCAGAAGTGCAGATTGCCCAGAGATGCTGAAGAAAAAAGTCTGGCATTGGGGAAAGGTTGAGCAAAATGACTGGTAAAATCTTTTCATGGTCTCAGATTCCATGGATTAAAAATGAACTGTTACTTTTTGGTATGTGTATGTTGAAAGCCATTAACACTTTACAATTTGAGTCTTAAAACTTGGTTAGTTACTTTATGTTTCGCTAGACATGGATAATTCTGTAGTTTGTAACCAAATGATACTCTCATTCCTTTAAAACATTACATGTATGATGCTTTGGGCAGCGAAGATTTTATTTATCTTTTACAGTACAATGTTTAGTATCATTACTCTTTGTTGAAACCCCATACAGAAATATTACAGATGGTTTGGAAGATAGAGAGTAAATCCACCCGTAGTCTGACAATTGTAATGCATTTATAGGAAATCATTGGTATTCACAACTTTGAATAAACATGTCCAAAAACATTTGTTGAAAGACTAGTGTGTGGGAACCAGTCATTTAGCTTGTGAATGACTCTGGTTGCCTGGCATCTTCTCAACATCTTAGCTGTTTGTTTATTTTTTAACATTCATTTTGCCACCATATATATGGTGACTATCCCAAACCAGTTAAAGTCTTGGTGTTATTCAGCACTAAAATTCAGTTAGGTAGAACCTTTAGATAAAGTCAGGTTTAATTTTATTGCAATAATATGCTGCATACAAACATACTCTATAGAAATATGCTATGATATATCCCATCTTAGTACAAAACATTTCCTTTTGACCCTTAGCTACCACAAAACAATAGCGTTAATGCCTGAACCCATTTACAGTGACATTTCTTGAAAGACATATCTATTGTCATCATTGCCTCTGCTTTTTCACGTAGATTTTATCCTCACTCTGCTCTAGTGGGACTCTAGTCACAACCAATACTCAAACAGTTCTTTTGTGAAGTCTACCATTTAAATATCCATGATTATCAATCCAATGGTCACTCCTCTGTCCTAACATATTTTATTTTGTTTTCTCCTCTCAGCAGAGTTTGATAAAATATGACCTCTCTCTCTTTCCTGAAATATGTTCTTCTGTTAGTTTCAATGATTACACATGCTATTTTTCCTCTTTCTGTCCTCTCTGGTTGTTCCTGGCGAAGTCCACGTCCTCTGCTTTACTTATCCCTAAGATATATGTCTACGGCTTAGGCACAGAAAACCTTGAGTTTTCAGTTAACACACTCTCCCTAAGTAATAGCATCCAGTACCTTTGCTCTACCTACTGCCTACAGGTGAATGACTCTGTTACCTCCAGTCCTGAGTTGTGCCTGCAGTTCCAGACACTGTAGGATCTGGCTGCTTGATCTCACTGTTCAGGCGATGAGCAGGCAGTTTAAACAACGTATCCAAAGTGGAACTTGTGATTTTCCCCATCCCATCATTCCAACTGGCTCCTCCTGTGGGCTTCCCCATCTTAACAAATCACAACCCATCATCACCTTAGTTCTTCAAGCCAAAAACTTAAAAGTCATCTCTGATTTATCCCTTTTTCTCACCCTCAAGCCGATCCATTAATAATTTCTGTCAACCCCTCTTTAAAAACTATGACCATATCTAACTTCTATTGCTATTATCCTAGTCCAAGCCATCTTCATTTCTTACCTGGAATATTGCAATAGCTTTCTAATAGTCTCATTCCTTCCTCTTTCACCAACCCTCCATGATCCATTTTACTCGTAGCATCCAGAATGTTCTTTTAAAATGCCAATCAGGTCCATTCTATGCTTAAAACTTGGTGATGACTTTCTAATCCACTTAGCAAACAAAATTATAAAAACCTCCTACTTTTAACAAATCCTCAGAGAATTTGGCCTTTATCCATCCATCCCACCTCATCTCATGACAATTTCTCCCTTGCCCACTGTACACTAGTCATACTGGCTTTCTTTGTTGTTGCTTCTTAAACATATACTATGTGAGTTTTCTATTGCTGTGTAACAAATTACCACACACTTCATGGTTTGAAACAACATGCATTTGTTGTCTCACAGTTTCTGTGTGTCAGGAGTTCAGACATAGCTTACCTGGGTCCTCTGTTCCTGGTCTCATAAGGCTGCAATCAAGGTGTCTTCCGGGACTGTGGTCTCATCTGCAGTTCAGTTGTTCTCTGCAAAACTCATGTGTTGATGGCAAAATTCATTTCTGAGGTTGTCGTACTGAAGCCCCCATTTTCTTGTTGGCTGTTTAATGAGGGTTGCTTTCCACTTCTAGAGGCTGGTCTCAGATTCTAGTCACGTGGCCTTTTCACAACATGGCTGCCTACTTTTTCAAAGCCAGCAGATGAATCTTTCTGATCTCAGGTGAAAAGACCTAATTCTCATCTGATCAGGTCTGGCCCAACCAGGATACTCTCCCTTTTGATAAACTCAGAGCTAACTGAGCTTGATTATATCTACAAAATTTCTTTTGTCTTATAACATAACATAATCACAGGAGTGATGTCCCATCTTATTCACAGATTGGGCCCACACTCTTGGTGCCATCATAGAATTCTGTCTACCACACACACCCAACTTATTTCTGTATTCTCTTTTGTATTATATGGTCCCTCTTCTTGGTTCTTGATTTCCACATGGCTGGCTCTAATTGTTAGCCTGGTTTCATCTTAAAAGAGACCTTCTGGTTGGGAGTGGTGGTTCATGCCTATAATCCTAGCACTTTGGGAGGCCAAGGCAGGAGGACTGATTGAGTCTAGGAGTTCAAGACCAGCCCAAGCAACATAGCAAGACCCTGTCTCTACAAAAAATTAAAAAAAATTAGCTGGGCATGATGGTGCGTGCCTGTAGTTCTAGGCACTTGGGAGGCTGAGGAAGGAGGATCACTTGAACCCAGGAGTTTGAGGTTGGGATGAGCTATGATGATGCCACTGCACTCTAGCCCAGGCAACAAGACCCTGTCTCTGGAAAAAAAAGAAAAAAAGGAAAAACCAAAGAGACCTTCTTAGAGTCTTCCTAACAATCTGGTCTAATCATTAGGGATTCAAACATGAATAAGACATGTTTTGTGTTTTATATGGAATAGTAGTAGAAAGATGGATTTGAGGAGTTTAAAACTATAAACCAAAATATCAAGTGGGAAATATTTATAATAGTGTAATGTAGGAAAATTCAAGATGAGGAAGGATGAGGATTGTGAATTGGGTGAGAAAAATTTCTTCAGTTTTAGGCGAGTTGGAATTGAGATAATTTAAGGGGTACAAAGGCTAAATACATGGTCCAAGGTTGCATAAGAAAATTGTTTTTTATGCAATGGAACCCTTAAAATATTTTATATTGCTCCTAAGAAATTCACAACTCTTGTAACTTGCCTGTTTTTTTTTTTTTTTTAGATTGATATTTTCCAAAATTGATCATTGTCTCATTAAGAGAGGTTAATTATTCTGGGAATAGCCTTCTCACTACAAGCTAAAACAAAATGCACACAATATATAAAACAACATTTTTTGGTTGTCAGACATTAGTCAGCACAGGTCTGTGACCTCTGAGAAAAGAGAAACAAATGAGGTAAGCCCTGCAATTACCCAGCTTTGTGGCTGGAGACAGTTTATAGGCTACAGAGCAGGGAAAGTGTTCTTGATGAATTGAGGAGATAAAGTTTAGATTTCAGGTAGGTGGAGGTTGCTAGGATTTGTAGGGCACAGTATTGGAGAGGTGGGAACTGTGCACAGTGATACCTGAAGATCTGCAGAAAGATTCCATCAGCTCTGGTTTAGTACTGACCTGCACATTGAAGAATCTGGAGAAAGAACCACTGGAAAGCAGTATGCTGAGCAATTCCAGGAGCTTACACAGAGTTGGGAATATTTCATATTCCACCAGCCAAAAAGAGAGACCGAAGTTGTAAAATATAGGACACTAAATAGTACTCAGAAGAGTCTCACCTTAATAATGGGGATAAATTAGCCCTAGAAAAAGATTTTTTTGGAACCACCCTAAAAGTTTAAAGGAAGCCTCAAACAATGAAATTGTTCTGCAAATAAATTAGCTATGTGGCAATAAAAAAGAATATAACAATATCCTGCACTTAATGTAAAATTCACAATGTTCACCGAACAACAAAAAATTACTTTGCATGTAAAAAAGGCATAACCTGGAGAAAAAAATAAAACAGTCAATGGAAACAGATGGAGAAATGACAGAGATGATGAATTTACCAGCCAAGCTATTTATAAAACAGTTGTTATAAATATAAAACAGTGTTATAAATATGCTCAAGCACATAAAGGGATACATGAGCATGAGGAGAGAAATGCAAGATATGAAAAAAGACTGAAGTGGAACTTCTGGAGACTATGAATTTCATAGCTGAAATGAAAAGTACCTTAGATAGGATTAATATCACAGATAGGACTAAAGCAGAAAAGATCAATGAACTGGAAGACATAGCAATAGAAACTAAAATGAAGCACACAGAGAAAAAAGACTTAAAAAAAAGTAGACTAGAGCATCAGTAAGCTGTGGGACAAACTCAACAGCTAAGATATGTGTCTAAGTGGCATCCCCGACAGGGGGAGAAGGTAGAAAATTAGTTTAGAAAATAATATTTGAAAATTCTCACAGATCCAAGAGCTAAATAAACTATTATATAAGCAGAATAAACTTAAGCCACACCAAAACATATTAAAATAAAATTACTGAAAACCAGTGATGAAAAGAAAAATTGTAAAGGCAGCCAGAGAAGAAAGACACATTACTTAAAAGAAGTACAAATATATAAGAAGGAAAGCAGACTTATTGTCACAAACTATGTGAGCCAGAAATGATGAAGTGGTATCTTTAAACAACTAAAAGAAAAAGCCGTCAACTTATAATTTTATTCCCAGTGAAAATATATTTCAGAAACGAAGGCGAGGTAAAAGTTTTTCAGACAAATGAACACAGAGAGAATTCACTCTCAGCACACCTTTCCTATAGAAAGATTAAAGGAAGTTCTTCAGGCACAAGTCAAGAATGATATCAAATGGAAAGTTTGCTCCACCAAAAATGAAAAGTTGTAGAATGATAAATATGTAGGTAAATGTAAAAAGACAATTGTCTCATGGTTTTTTAATCTTAAAAGATGATTGTCTGCTTACAGCAAAAATAAGTGTATTGTATGGATTACAACTATATGTAGAATTAAAATATATGGCAACAATCACACAAAAAATGGTAGGAGAAAATGGAAGTACTGTTGTAAGGTTTTTTTATAATATGCATGAAGTGGTTAGAGTTGGTTGAAATGCTTTCTAGATTAATTTTTTTAAAATATAATGTAAATGAACCCTTGCATGTCTGTTATTATCATTCTTTTTTCTTTACACATGAGGGATATATTGATTGGGAGTAGGATTCTTGGTTCATAGTTTTGTTGTGAGAAAAAATTAAGACAACTTAAATTTAACAGAGTTTAATTGAGCAAAGAACAATTCATGAACTGCAGCACTCAGAACCAGAAGAGGTTCAGAGTTGTATCCAGCAGCCTGAGCAGTGAACTTTTATTGGCCCCAAACAGAATCAAAGTAGAGAATTTATCTAATTGGTTCTAAGAAGGTGTTTACCTTATTTGGGTATGGTGTAATGAATTGGCTGCTTGTGATTGGCTGAAACTCAGCTGATTATTATACCCCTAAGTTAGGTTTCAGTTTGTTTACATACTAAGTTAGGTTGTGGTCCATTATGTAGGAACTCACAGTACAGAGACAGCCTCAGGCTAATGGCCTTCTGCTTATTTAATTTAACTGTTCTTCCATAATCTATGATGGTCGGTTCACCATCTTCTAGCTTCTAATATTACAGTTGAGAAGTTTGATGCTAATTTGGTTCTCTTTTCTTGTAAATACTTGCTTTTCCCCTCTCTAGAATCTGGTAAAATTTTGTTTAATCTCAGAATTCAAAATTTCATCAAGTTATCTTTAAATATATGCCATTTTAAATTATTCCTTCTTGAGAACTAGTGAGTTCTTTTAATCTGAATGTAACTTGAGATCAGGAAAGCTTTCTTCTATTATTTCTTTGATTATCACATCTTCATTTGTTTTTATCCCATTAATCACAAACTTACAAATGCTAAATATGTACTTTATGCTTACTAGGGTTACTATTTCTTTTTGTATTCGTTTTTCTCCACTTGATTTTCCAAAATACTAAATTGCTTTTTTTCAGTGACTTTTTCTTTTTCATATTCTCAATTGAATTTTTAAATTCAAGTACTCTTCTAGTTCTGGAGACTATTTTTGCATGTTTTATTTTTGTATACATAAGAGATCACAGCATTTTTTTTTCCACTTTTTTCTGTGTCCTCCATTCTTTTTACATCCACTACTCTTGGAGTCTCTTAGAAAGTGGTAATTAAAAAACAGTAAATGATAAAAGGATAAGGTTTATTACCCCCAGACTACTTTTAGTGGAATTTAGGCATAGAAAAGGATATGTCTTTATTTTTTATTTTTTGTTTTTTTGGTGCAATCAGGGATAGATTGTATTTATCCCAACACTGCAATTCCTCTCCAGTGAAAAGTAACACCTGTCTTCTCCCAATAAACAGGGAGGATTATATCTCCTTGCTTAGGGATATTCACGGATCTGTGACATTTATTCCAAGTTTTGTGGGAGAAGGAAGCCTAGAAGAGGCTCTGACCACTGGTCAGTAAATTTCAGGCCAGAGTTGTATTTTCTTTCTTAGGACTTGAGATTTCAGATGATTCTAGGTTCTCCAACCTTCAAGAGTAGACTTCAGTTCCTTTCAAGGTTAAGTAACTCCACCAGGGACTTGAGAAGGAGAAGGAATGGACAAGGCTGTCATCTTCCTAGAATAATTCTCTTAACTCTCTAACATAGATGTGGCTCTATCTTATTTGGTTGTCTCTAGTAAGGTATATCACAGAATAACTAATGGAACATGCCAAATATTCCCCCTTTTTGAAGTGTTTCTGTTTTTGCCAAGATAAGAGTTGTTTTAGTGGGTAACTTTTAAATGATTTTTTTTCCTTTGATGTATCTATTTTAAAAATGGAGAATTTTTCAGAATAACATAAGCAGCTGGAGATTTGACTGGGTCATTTTGATTACCAGTAGGAGTGAACAGCAATTCAACAGTGTTCTCAGCAGCCGACTTTATTTTACTTTATAGTTCTAGCAGTTTCAGAAGAGAATCTAATTATAAGATATTTTATGGAAAGCATTTGGAAATTTTTTCCCACTGGTGCAGTTTTAAATACAGTAATCACATTAGTTTTCTCTCCTCCCAAAAAGTTCTCATCAAATCATGTGTTATTTAGGCTATATTACTTGGTGCTTTCTTGACCAGCCTTAAGGCGAAAAACTCTACCATTTTGGGGGGCACTCAATACTGCCTTTAAGACCTAACCCATGTGAGTTTTGTCATGGCACACAGCTGTCCTGATCATATTTGTGGATGAGTGGGGCCTAGAATCAGGGATGAGGCCAGAAACTAGAAATAAGGTATAGGCCATGAAAGATGCAGGACAGCAAAAGTTTTTGCAGCAAGGTGTACTTAGAAAAAACCTAAAGATTCACTTTTATGAGGCCTTTTATTTTGGGAACTTCTTGTTAAAGAATCATTTAAAATTATTTTTATAGGTGTTATTAATCTGAATACATGCAATATTGAGTCACTTTGATTCATTTGGCATAAATGTCAATAAGAATAAAGATATATACCTCAGTTCTTCCTGTGTGTTCTACTGCGTCTCACAACATATGACCCTTCTTCCTAGCCACTTCCCCTTTTTGAAAATCAAATTAACTTGTATTGTTTTATAATTTATCATTTATAGAACAATGATCTTAAGGCCCTTTCGTAGTTCTTGCCAACAGTAAGTACTACATTTTTCCTTTTGTTTTCCATATTTTGACTTCACAGTAGCTGCATGACACTTTGAAATTGATGTATATTTAGTAATCATGTTATTTTAACATTTCTGGTAGCAAAAGACCTAAAAAGGAATGAGAACCAAGAGTACCTTTTATAAGCTCAAGTTAGAAAAGATTTAATGGGATACTTCAAATTAATACCATTTGCTTTATTTATTTTAATACATGTGATGAAATTGTCCTGCTTATTTTTGTAAATTATTTGGCAAATAGAAAGTATTAAGATAAGATATGAAAATTGTAAAATTTGCAGTCAGGTTCTTAGGATTGCCTCTGCTTTCTGATAGACATTTCAACAAATCACTTAGTATTTTATTTTTGGAGTCAAAGGGGAAATATTCTCCCATTTTTCTCTAAAAAGCACATTTGTTCTTTTTTTATTATAGAAAATTTGGAAAATAGGATATTTATAAAGAATAAAATGAAATTTACCTGTCATACAGAGATATGTTTTAGTATATTTTATCTTAGTTTTTTTATATGTAAGTGGCTATAAAAATGAAAGCAGAATCAGGCTGTGCATTTTATGTCTTCATTTATCATGAGAATTTTCCCATGCCAATAAGTTTTTTTTAAAAAAATTATAGTAATAATATTCCAATATACGGAGGTAGCTCCCCCAGAGCTCGAACCCATTTCACCAGAGAACAATTAGAGCTGGGTGTTGGGTGAGATGATTGCAGGCTGTACCAAGAGTCTATACTCTAGATACCAGGAATACAAACATAAATAAAATATAAACCTCCCTCTTTACAAGTTGTTACCCCTGAGAAAAGATTGTATTTGAGAAAGTATCGTGTATTTACTTAAAACCAACCAGGTCAAAGTTGGGCCTTGAAATGAAAGATTAACCTCAAAAGTTTGCTTCTAAAGCTTTCATCCAGATTCCTTTCCCTCTCTCCAGTATTCACACCGTGATGTTCACTGTGACAGGTGGGATTGATGAAGATGCTTTTAGGAATAGAAAATTATATAAATTCTTAACTTTTTCTGAGCATGAGCCAATTATAAAGCAAGACCACAAATCTGGATAATTTCTATCAGAGCACATAGCCCTTAAAAACCTTATGAACAATTCATCTTCTCTGTACTGGAAAACAAATTCACCAGGTATATTTAAAATGCCCCACACCCCAACCAACAACAAAAATACCTTCTATGGAGACATAATTTCTTAACTTATGTTGTATATATTTTAAAAGAAACTTCAAATCTTTTTTTCGAATGAATCATAGTCTATTTAAATATTTTAAAATATCTTTTTTTTTGCTGCTAATTCTTGTCTCTTGGGTAAATGATTTGACCAAATTGCAATCTAGATTTCAGTTTTGTTTATATATGTCACCTTTACATACATAGTTCACTCTGTCTTTGTGTATGAACTGGGAGAAATGGAAATCAAATCTGCCCTTGTGGATGCTTTGAGACTTATTTTGTTAATGTTTGTAGTAAAATATATTTCCTCATTTACTAAAAAATTGAAGACCATTTCTTATTGTATAATTTCCTCCAGCTAATAATGTGAATCATAGAAGTCACTCAATAGTATCAAACCATTAGTCTGAACCATCTGTCCCACATCTCTTAGGAGTACTATGTCCTTAATCTACCCTTGGCTATATTAATATTAACAGACTGTGCAAAATCCTCAATTTCTATTTTTATTTTATTTATTCTACCTCAACTTAGTATCATTATAACCTACAGTTAATGTTTTCTGCTGATCTAACAGACTTAATATATAATTTGTATTCATTTTCTTTTCAATATACAATGCTTCAGTCCTAGGTTTTGTTCATTTGGGTGGCTTAATTAATATACACATCAATTATATACTTTGTTTTTCCAAAATTTTACTTTCATATAACTGAACAATTGCTTCCCCAGAAAATGGCTTAAAATATAATAGAAAGAATAATGTTTATAAAATAAAGAAGAGAAATGACAAGGAATATGCCGTTGTATATTGAAAATGGTAAAATATTACCATTTAATAATGAGAATTTTTATCTTTTGATTGTAGCAGTGTTATTGAAAGACTTTCTTCACATATTTTCCCAAACATGCCTATTATTATATGTTTTTCAGTCCAGTACGTACACACTTGCATGCGTGTGCATACATGTATTCATATTTACATACACACTAGCACTGAAGACATTTCTATTTGTCTAAAGAGGAAATAGAGAATGTGAAGGGACCAGAGTTGCCCAATCAAAATGTATATGCATATGATATGCCCAGAACTGCTAGTCATTTTGGAGCATACTCAAATAATAAGGAAATAATGTTCCTACAATCATAAAAATAAGATATACTTTATGTAACATCCAGCATATAGTTGAAAACAATCTATTGAGTTGTCCAAGCCATCTTTATTATGGTAATTTGCAAAGAGAAGCAACACATAGAAACTTTCTGGTTTGTGGCTACAATAGAATTAGAAGTAGAAAACTGTGCCTTGACAAATGTTGAACTTGTTTTAAACTATCCATTTTCCACAGTAGAGCCTGGATTTATTTCTTCTGTTCCATATCCTCCCCATGCCTTTCTTCATACCTATGTTGCTGAACACGGCAAAGCACCTTCATACTGCCTTAATCATGCAATCCCTCTGCCTCATTCCCATCTCCCTTTCCTCTCTTGTCAGAATTCTTAACCTCATGAGGTGCTGTTGCTAAAATGCAAGCACTCTCTGAATTCTTTTTTCCACTCTCCCTGGTTGGAAATAATTCCTTCCTCTTTATGTTCTTCTAACACCTTGTTTCAGTATCTCTGTAATGCTTACAATTTTGGTCTAGTTTTACTGTCTAGTTAAATATATACACACACACATAGACACACACACATACATGTCTCTTTATACCTTGAGTTTAGAGTTTATAGCATATTTATCTTTCCTTTCCCTCCTTGAGTTTAGCCTTATAGATAGTAGTTTCTGATCAATAAATATTTAATAAATTTAAATACATTTTTTGGAATACTGGGTATAAATAATAAATTTTTAATTAAATTAGTTTAAGTGGTAGTGAAATTATGTTCACAAGAACTTCAGGTTGATCTTAAAATGTATGTGCATTCATTGCAAAAATAATAATTGAATAACTTTTAGTCATTAAATATGAGATGTCCAATTTCAAATCAAAAGTGTAGTTTATTATATCTCAAACAAGAAGCAGTCCAATTTAATCAAAGTATGCTCCTAAACTATCAACACAGTTTGCCATCTTAACGGTAGCTTGTCATGCAAGCAATGAAGAAGCCTGGAGAGTGAGTGGCGATGAAACTGTGAAAGGCATTTTCCACAGATTGTTGAGAATTGAATATTTTTCCTTGGAAGAAGTGGTCCAAAGCCTGGAAGAAGTGGTAGTTACTTGGTGCAAGGTCTGGTGAATATGGTGGATGACAGAGAGTTTCTAAGTCCAGCTGCTGTAGTTTGAGCAGCATTGTTTGTGTAATATGTAGTCAAGTATTGTCTTGCAAGAGGATTGGCCTGTTTGTGTTGACCAATCTCGGCTGCTTAATCACAGGCATCCTCACCATTTTGTCCAATTGGTTACAGTAGACATCGGCTGTAATCGACTGACCAGGTTTTACGAAGCTGTAGTGGATAATACCAGCGCTGGACCACCGAACAGACATCATTAGTTTTTTTTGGATAAATATTTGGTTTTGGACTGTGTTTTGGCACTCATATTTATGCAACCATTGTGCTGAACACTTGCAATTGTCTAAAAGAATCCATTTTTCATCACACATAACAATATGGTGTAGAAATTATTGGCCTTTATGTTGTGACAGCAAAGAAAGGTAAGCTTCGAGATGATTTCTCTTCTGACACCCATTTAATTCATATGATACCCATCTATCCAGCTTCTTTACCTTGCCAATTTGTTTCAAATGGTCCAATATTATTGGAATAGTAACGTCAAATCTTGCTGCTAATTCACGCGTGGGTTGAAATAGATTTGCTTCCACTACAGCTTTCAGCTCATTATTATCCACGTTGGTCTCAGGTGGCCCAAGGGGCTCCTTTTCGAGATTAAAATCACCAGAATGGAACTTTTCAAACATTGATGTACTGTGCGTTCATTAGCCACATCCTTCCCAAACACTTCGTTGGTATTTTGAGCTGTCTGTGCTGCATTGATTCTACGATGGAACTCATAGAATTCATATTCAAAAATAACATAAATCTTTGACTTATCCATGGTTTCTCAAACAGTGGTCTAAAAAAAAATTTGAAAGATAATCACGAACCAAAATGTGCATTTGAAAGACTGAGGATGTACCTTCACAATAAAAATAAAACAAGAAGTGTCAAAGTGAAATGTCAGAGATATCAATTGTCAAATTCAGCACTTAAGAAAATTGGACATTTCATACTTAATAACCTAATATATCATGACCAAGTAGAGTATATGCCAGAAAAGCAAGGTTATTTTAACAGATAAAATCAATTCATGTAATTTACTATATTAATATTAGTAGAATAAAGGAGAAAAACTTTATGATCACATCAACAATTATAGAAGAGCATCTACTCATGATACAAACTTTCAGTAAAGTATGAATAGAAGGAACTTGCTCAACTTTATCAAGGCCTTTACAAAAATGCTGCAGCTAATATTGCACTTCACAATGTTGAATGACTGAATGCTTTTCACTTAAGACTGGAAACAAGACAAGGGTGTTCACTCTTGCCATTTTTATTCAACATTGTACTGGTGATTTTGGCCAGTGCAATAAGTCAAGGGCAAGAAATAAAAACAAACAGATTTTAAAGGGAGAAGTGAAACTCTGTTTATTCATAGATGCTATGATCATTTACATGGAAAATCCTAAGAAATAGAAAGCAACTAGAACTAAAATATGGGCAGGATAAAGTTCAGTAAGCAAAAATCAATTGTATTTTTTTATATAAGGAACAATTGAAAATTAAAATTTTAATTCTGAAATTTGGGGGCCCAAATTTGAAGTGTGGGTACAAACTTTCAGTTATAAGATGAATAAGTTCTGGAGATCAAATGTATAGCATGGTAACTATAGTTAGTAACAATGGATTATATACTTGAAATTTGCTGAGAGAGTTGATCTTAGGTGTCCTCACCACATACACAAAATATGGTAACTATATGAGGTGATAGAGATGTTAATTGACTTGATCGTGGTAATTCACAATTATCCATATATCAAAACAATACATAGCACACCTTAAATATATACAGTTTTATTTGTCAACTATACCTCAATAAAACTGAAGGGAAAAAGAAAATTGAAATAATTGAAATTAACCTAATAATAACATTGTAAATGTTTTTCACAAACACAAAATTCATGTTTGACTCTGCAAACTTAACAAGATATGTGCAAGACCTGTACACCAAAGACCATAAAAACATTGTCGATGGAAATTAAAGAAAACCTAATATATGGAAGGATATACCATGTTAATGAATTGAAAGACAATGTTGTTAAGATATCTGTTCTCCCTAAATTATACTATATATTCAGTTCAATCCCAAGCAAAAGCAAGGCAGGCTACTTTATTTTCTTTTTAGATATTGACAGGCTTATTCTAAAATTTACATGCAAAGGAAGAGAACCTTAAATATACAAATTAATTTTGAAAAAAGCACAAATTGAGATGATTCTCTGATTCCAGGCTTATAGTCTGTCAATGTGGTATTGGCATGAAGAGAGATTTATAGATGAATAAAACAGAATAGAGTTCAGAAATAGACCCACGAGAATATGGCCAATTGATATTCAAAAAACGTTCCAGGGCACTTCAATGGAGAAAGGATCAACTTTTCAACTAATGGAGCTGAAACAACTCTAATCCATATAAAAAAATTAAATGGACCTCAATCCTTACCTCATGCTCTACATGAAGATTAACTCTGTGGAATAGGCACTATAATATAAAAGCAAGAATGTTAAATTTACAGAATAAAATATAGGAAAATATATTTGCAATTTTGGGGTAGGTAAAGATTTCTTAGATATCATATCAAGAGCACAAAAATGTATGTCTAGAATATAGAATATTTTAAAAAATACTCTTACAACTCAACAAAAAGTTGTCAAACAACCCAATAAAAATATGTAAAAGGTTTGAACTGGTATTTCAGAAAACAAGAATGTAAATGGCCTCCAAGCATAGTGATCACAGAAATGCAAATTAAAAGCACTATTGTGATAACTCTACATACCCATTAGAATGGCTAAAATTAAGTGTTGTCAAGAATGTGGAGCTACTGGAACTCTCATGTACAGCTGATGGGAACGTAAAATGGTAGAAACACTTTAAAAAATATTTTGACAGTTTCTTAAAAACTTTAAGATACACTTACTATGTGACTTACCCTTTTAGGTATTTATCCAAGAGAAATAAAAACTTATGTCTACACACAGACTTTAATGCTAATATTCATGGCAACTTTATTTGTAATGGCCTCAAACTGAAAACAACCCAAATGTCCATCAACAGATGAATATATAAACACATTTTGGCATATCCATACAATGGCGTACAGCTTTGTATTAAAAAGGAATAAACTACTGATATGTAAGAAGTAGGGATGAATCTCAAAAACATTATGCTGAGCAAAAGATGTTGACCATAAAATGTACATTTTGTGATTCCGTTTTTGTGAAGTTCCAAAAAAGACCTATAATATAGTGGCAGAAAAAACATTTCTGGAGCTACGGGTAGGGGAATGTTGACAGGGAAGGGGTGCAAGGTAACTGTGGTGATAGAAATGTTCTGTACCTTGACTGTGGTGGCAATTGCACAGGTATATATGTTTAAAAGGGGTGCCTACTAATAATACTTTAATAAATTTGACTTTAAAAAAGTAAACTTTGGAAAATTGTATTTGTTTATATAAAAAAATCTGTCATGAAGGAAAGTATAGTTTTCCAAAAGTTATACATTTTGCCTTCTGTACTAAATCTTGCTGAAAAAAATTAAACAAAGTTTAAATAAGCTTTCTAAGATAATCTTAACATTTTTGAGATTGGCTTCTGCCTGTTGTGCATAAACGTGGCATCAGTTTACACTTTTCTCTCTCTAATTTTGTGATAATAAGCAGTATTAATTACTAGGTCAGAGTCAGATAAATGAATAAAAGTTGTAAGAGATAATAAAAAACATACAAATTGCTTCTATTAGGGGAGCAAACAAAAGGCATTCTTCTTTGAAGTTTCCTAGATGGTATGCAATGGATGTCAGATATGTCAATAGCAGGCAGGGACAAAATGTGTAAGAACTGAGTGTTTTAGGGGAATTACAATGTCTTATGTAGAAAATGGCTCTCCTTAGCTTGTCCTTCAATATTCCTTGCAACTAAAATAATTGCTTTAATAGCAATTTTATTCTTTAATAAATGTGAAATACAATTGACACTCACAAATCCTTAAGTTTAAAATATCACCATACACAGTAACATCATTTTGGTGTGTGGACGCTAGGTAGATGCAAGTATACTCATTGTACTTGTTGGTATAAAGACTTGTATTCTTCCTTTCTTTCTAAATGCGGTTTAGAATTCATAACTAACTCCAAATGAATCTGAGAAAAAGTTTATTTTTCAGAAGACTTTATGTTTCAGCTTTTGTGAATATCACTAACCTGGAGCCGTGGTTGTGGTGAAAAGATTGTGTAGGGTAGCCTTCCAGAGTGATTTTCAGAAAAATTTAAACAGATGTTTAGTGTTAATAAGCTTATGGAAATACTATATTTGATGCTAAGTTTTCTGAGCATCACTAAAGTATTAAACTGTGGCATGTGAGTTCTTTCTTAGGACTAAATTTAAGATAAATGAATCTGCTCCTTTTTTGAGTAATGTAATCACTGACCTATCATCTGTTTGACCATTGGCACTGTCATAGCTTTGGCATAACTAAATCAGCTTAACACTTTACACATTATTCCTCTCAGTGCCCCAGTAGACCCTTAGATCCCCAATTTTAAAATATTTTAAAAAATACAATACAACACATCAAGCTATTACATAGCTGTTATTGCCTTTCAAATTGACAAAATATAATAATTCTTATGTAAAGTCTCCTTTGTAATGAGATTGGCTATGCAGATTTGCAGATAAGATGTATATTAGAGTGAAATTGCTCTGCATAACAAAAGGGGAGAGGAATTTGAGGAGCCGAATGAGAATAATCTGTGGGAAGAAATAGACACCAAGAATTCTATTCTTCTTGGTGGAAGGAGAGATGAAAAGCACCTTTCTAGCCAACCATTATTATAAGAAAAATATTGATGGAGGGGATGAGGTATTAAGTTGTTCAATTTAAAGTCCACTCTTCTTCTCTGCTATAGAGTTGTTTTTTTTTTTTTTTTGAGACAGAGTCTCGCTTTTGTTGCCCGGGCTAGAGTGAGTGCCGTGGCATCAGCCTAGCTCACAGCAACCTCAGACTCCTGGGCTCAAGCGATCCTCCTGCCTCAGCCTCCAGAGTAGCTGGCACTACAGGCATGCGCCACCATGCCCGGCTAATTTTTTCTGTATATTTTTAGTTGTCCGATTAATTTCTTTGTATTTTTAGTAGAGACGGGGTCTCGCTCTTGCTCAGGCTGGTTTCGAACTCCTGAGCTCAAACAATCCGCCCGCCTCGGCCTCCCAGAGTGCTACAATTACAGGCGTGAGCCACGGCGCCTGGCCTCTGCTATAGAGTTTTTGGTGAAATCTAAATTGTGCACCAGTGGTTGACATGAATGTGTTCTTTAATGAAATCAAATCGATGGCTGAGTTCTACATTAGTTTGAATATGGGATGAACACAGTGAGAACAAGCAGAGTCAGAGAACAAAGGACACTAAGATCTGGGTTACAGTTAAATTGGTGCCGCCTAGAACTTGAGAATGTTCACAGTAATAAAACATTTCTTTAGGGCAAGCTGGCATTCGTTCATTCATTTACTCATTCATTCATTCAATGCATATGTAATGAATAGTTCTTTAATGTGGTAGGCCAAGTACTGGGCTCATGGTAGCTAACCCAACAGACATCTCTGCATCGCCATCAAATTGGCACTATGGTTAACACTATGGTGCTCACATGGTAGTAATATTCTCCAGGGATTAGGGGGATGGGGGTGGTAAACTCACAACTAAAGGACACGGCGAGCATTGTAGAGGGGAAGGGCATGCCTCTAACCCTCGCTTGGGTGAGGCAAAAACATAAAATGTAACCAAAATGTTTGTTCCCTCATCATACCCTGAAATAAAAATTAAAAAAAAAATCATGCAGATTTTAATTGAGTAGAGATAGGAGATACTGAACCAAAGTACACACAAGCAATTGTAAAATTATAATTGTGATAATTACTGTAGAACTAGGCAGTCCAAGGCTGGTAGGGCTCACCAGTATGAGCGGCCCAGGATTTCGTTGTTCCACTGCGTACGTCCTGTAGTTCCAAGAATATCTCATGGTCCAAAATAACTTCTCCAGCTCCGGCTATTTCATTGGCATTCCAATCAGCAGAAAGAGGAAGAAGAGGAAGAAGGGTATGCCTCTTCACTTTAAGAGCGCTTCTTATATCCCATGGTTATAACTTAACCACATGATCATACCTAGCTGCAACAGAGGCTGGGAAATGTGGAATGTATTCAAAGTAGACATGTGGTCAACTAAAAGTTGGGGTTCTATTACTATAGAAGAGGGACAGGTGTTCTGTAACTAAAGACAAAGGGAAAAGGAGAGAATGTATATTGGGAGGCAACTAATAGTCTCTGCCAGAGAAAACCATACATGCTAAAGTAAGTTTGGTATATTCAAGGGGAAGAGACAAGTGCATTGGGTTTAAATGTTATGAGCAAAGGGGAGGAAGAGTGTTAGCGGTAGAATAGACCAGAGAGGCAGGTAAAGGCAGATCATGCATTGCATTTGGATCATGTTAAGAATTTTGAATGTTATCTGAAGAACAATGAGAAGCTATTGAAGGTTTTTAAGGAAGAAGGTAACATGATCACATTCTCATATGAAAAAATATTTCTCTGGTTACTGTGTAGAGAATAGATTAAATACAACACTGGCAATATGTAGAAAGTTTAAAATGAATATACAATTACCCTTTGGTATATAATTGATTATTTTTGAATTTACCCTGAGAAAGTCATCAGACAAGGGTACAAAGTCTGGAAGGATATTCGCTGAATGTTTATAGTGGGAGTGAGGTTAGGAAGGTTTCACTTTCTCATTCACAAATTTTTATTTCGAATTATTTGTTTTATAATAAGCATATATTCAAATTTCATAAAAATAAATAAAGCAATTTCAGTTTTGAAAAGCAAAGACAAAAAGACCTGTGTCTATTCTATAAAGGAGTTCAGATCGCTAACCCATTCCAGATTGTCCTTTGTTCTGATCTCCATTTCTGATGGTTGAATCCTTCCTGGATTCTGCCTTTTTGCCTGTCCCTTTGTATTGAAAGTCTTGAACTTCTGTTACCCTTTGAAGAGTTCTGGTAATAGGAATTAGGAGATCTCTTCATGGTGTGGTAGAGAGGTAATAGGACCTAGAGTTTGAGAACTTAGATTGTAATTTGGCCTCATTTTTAGAATGATCTTGCAAATTGAATAACATCTTGAGCATCAGTTTCTTCACTTTTAAAATAATCCTTACCCTACTTTATTGGACTATTCTATATCCAAAAGCATTTTATAAATTATTAAGCACCATTATATATAATGGTGCTTACTATAATTACACACACACACACACACACACACACACACACGCACACACTACCTCACAGGGAAATCACATTTCCTTAATATTAGGCTGATATAATTATTCTTGAAAGTGTTTTTCTTTGAGCTCTAATTTATCTCCCCATGGCATTTATGTATTGTGACTTTTTTTCATTTGCAACAATATAGCATTGGCCCAATCTTTCTTCTATATTATTACCATGTAATAACCAAGAAAGCAAATAGTCTCAAACTGTATAGATTTAGGTCTGCCTGTTCTTTTTGAAAGAATTTTCATATTTTTTGGGGAACACAGTTGGAACTCCAGGAAAAAGTTTAAAAGGCATTTACAATAAAGGAAACCCTCTGAATTTAAGTGTGTTCAGGTGGCTTCCTTCTCATATGTAATTGAAGATTATGTTTGGTTTGATAAAATCCTTTTAAGACATCTTTAATTGTAAAGAAATAAAGTTAAAAATTATGGTTTTACACAGCCAATTTATGTACTGTCTTTAGGGGGCAGTGCTAAACCACTGATAAATTTCCTCATTTCTGCTAAAGCTATTGGTAATGGTTAATATAAAATAAAACTAAAATAGCAATCATATTTGTGATACAATTATATATACCCTTTAATATTAGTAAAGTTTTTTAGGTATTCAAGTGAAAATGATAATTTGAAGTTCATTCATTAAATTATTCATTCAATAAATATTTGTTTCATTATGCACAACACACTGTAAGAGATACAAATGTGAATCAGGCAGCAATATTTTCTTTCAAATAATTTAACTGGGTAAGTAAACCACACATCTGTGTGTGTGTGTGTGTGTGTGTGTATGAGCATGCTGTGTGTGTATAAAACTCTTTCAGGATAAGAATAGCAGTACTTATTGATTATTTTTATGTGCCAGTCACTGTCAAGCAATTAATTTTATCCACATACAGCCCTCAAAACATTATACCTACCTTTGCAGATTAGAAAACTGAGGATTAATAAGATTATGGGATTTGCTTAAAGTCACACGTCGTAGAAGTGGCAGCGCTAAGATTTAGTATGCGTTGCTTTGACTTCAAAGGAATGAATGCTCTTTGCCAATATGCCATCTACCATCTCAATGTGTACATGAAATGCCATGATGCACACACTCACAAAAGAGCTATAGACATTCAGAAGAGAGTGACAGCATTTCTGTTTGTGTGAAATCTGGAAAATTTTATGTAAGGGATGAAATCCGAACTGTGTTTTGAATCAGTGGGATTATAAGGAAATAATAGCTAAAAATGATAGTTAATATTTATTGAAACCTTATTATATGTCAGGCTCTTTGTATTTATTACCTCTCTTAATTATCAGGAAAAAAACCCCAGAGGAGGTTCTATTCTATTATTTTCCGTTACATAGATAAGGCAAGTGAGGCTGACAGTGGTCCCAACTGCTGAAAATCATACAGCTAGTAAGTGGAACAGTTGGAACTTGAATCCAAGACTGTCTAATTTTAGAGCCTAAACTCTCAACCACTGCACTATGCTGTGCAGACAAGTAAGGTGGAAGGCATGGATACAAACATGGAGCATGATTAGGCAAGGGTAAATATTTCCACTTGGTTATAATCTGGGGTGAGTATAATGGAATAAGAAAGAGGGCTGATGCATTGATGGTATAGTGGTTAGCATAGCTGCCTTCCAAGAAAAAAGGCTAAAAAGTAGTTTCACCAGAGAACCTTGAAGCCAAATTAAGGAATTTGGATATTATTTGTTGTGCAATAGGAAATAATTGGAGTTTTAAGAGCAGGGAAGAGACATAATTTTTCTTTGAGGAGGAAGTTCCCCATATGATTGGATTAAATAATTGAAGTGCCATTAACAAAATATAAAAGAACTAATTAATCTATGAAATGTTGACAGTTCTTAGCCAAGTATATAATGGTTTATAGTGCCTTGCCATATCAACTGATCATGAGTTGGTGAAAGAGATGCCTCTTTGATCATTTTATTTATTCTTGTGGACAGTTTGATCACATATGTAGATTCTCTTGCTAGATTAAGGTTTTGGACTTTTTGTGATTTTTCCACGCAGAGGATCCGTAGGATCAAAAATCTCTGTGATTATCACCTTTATTATTGACTTGAGAAATGTGTATTTATGAAAGTATGGCTTGCTATGTATCAAATTATAGAAATTTTCACTGGCTGTCACAGATGGCAAAATGCTCCCAAGAGTACCATCATACAGCAAAAACACACTCACCAAATATACCTCTTTTATTTAAACTGCAATTACATCAGCCTGGTTTTTCAGTATATTGTCTTTTATGAGATCTTGTGCCAAATTGGAGGTCATGGAACATAGTGGTTACAGGGGAGGGAGCTCTATGGTTTAGTAGTCTGGGTTAGAATCTTTTTTCTGCCACTTACAAGCTCTGTGACCTTGGGTTTTTCTTGATCCTTTGTGCGTTAGTTTCCTCATCTATGTAATGAGGGAAAAAATGATATAAGCCTCAAAGGGCTATTGTGTGAATTAAAATAATTAACGACCAATAGTTCTATGACATTCCACGTCACATAGTAAGTTCTCAGTATAACATAGGTGTTATCATTATTGTATTTTATAGACAATAACTGATTAAAAATATTTAATTTCATTATTTCTTAGTTACCGATTTTTGATAAAGGGAAAGTTAAGATGTGAATGCAGAAAAACAAGTTCTTTTAAACAGGAAGAAGAAAGTCTTATATCCTATTTTTTAAAAGCAACAAATTTGGGAGAAGGGTGCTATTTGCAATTAAATGTAAAGAATATCTTTACTAACTTCAGTAATCATAATCTATCAGGGTTGTGCAGAACACTACATTATGAAGATCTTTAGACAAATTTATTCTCTTCTTATTTATGCATGTGTGTCTCTTTTTAAAAAAATTAAGTCTGCTGAGCATTCAGCAGGCTCTTAGAATATGGAATTTTTATTCAGTTTCTGTAAAGTTTCTTGCTTTATTTCTTTGATCTTCCCATCTCTAATCTCTTTTTAATTTTTGGAACTCTTGTTCAGATGTTGGACCTCTTGGTTTGATCCTCTAGTTTTCTTTACTTTTAACCTCTCTTCATCTTTTGTTCTATCTTCGGGGAAATTTACTCATATTTATTTTCTAACCCTTATTTGATTTTATATATTTATTTATTTTGTAGCATTTTGTTCTTGTTTCATGGATGCAAATATCTTCTATCTCTCTGTGAATACTATTTGTAACTTTTTAAATATTTATTTTGGTCTCTGTTAGAGGATTTCCTCAAATATGTGGTATTATTTAACTAAACATTAGGAACTGTTTATGTAAGCAGAGCTTGTTCAGAGGTGGGTTTCACAGCAGGGATTAAGATTAAGACATAGATCCCACCATTTTCCTAGTTATTTATAGATCGCTTTTTGGGAGGGAAGTCAATTTCTACAGAGAGGTGTATTCTGGTTGTCTACCTAGGGATATAAGCCTGCCATGTTCTCTAAGGCAAATATGGGAAGGCACTGGGTGGATTGGGAATCTTTATTTACTACATAGATATTAATTCCTTTGTTTTTAGAGAGGCATTTCTCTGCTTATATGGATTCTTAGAATTCATAATCTGTTTGTTTCAACTGGAAAATAAACCTCTAATTTCTTGCCAGTGGTGAAGGTTTAGATCCCTGGCTGGGTGAAAAGGAGTTGAGTCTAGGGGTCTAATTCCTTCTGAGATTGAGTTTCCCACCTGTTTCAGCCTCACTTACACCTTCACAGGTAGCCAGTCCCTCCACTTCCCCCACAAAGGCACTTTGCTTTCAGTGTTCTCAAGTTTGCCAAACCAGGTAATACCTACCGTTTGTTATTCAAAGTTACCCATCATTATCCAAAAGCTTCTTGATACCACTCATCTGCTAGCATCTCTCCTGTCATCCTTGTCCTTATATTTTAAACATTTTTACAAATCTCTTACTGTTACTTTAGTGGGATTTGGGAGGTAACAATATTCATGCTCAACATGGAAGTCCATTATGAACTGTAAAAATATTATCCCTGTTGTATGTATGATATAAAATTTTATGAAGTTTGCTTTTGGTGGCATTGTGAACAAAATAGGTTTTTCAGCAATTCCCATTTCAATAAAGTATTTTCATGTTAGTCCTTTGACTACAGTTTTCCTTAATTTTATGCATATACCTAAATTCTTGATAAACCATAAGATTTTTCTCATTTGTTGCTATTCAGATATATTCCTGGGTCATTATCATGTTCTGTTCTTCATTATGACCTTCATATCTTATTTTGTATGTCTTTCTCACCCAGTTTTTTCACTTTTAACTTCAATTGAACTGTGCACATTTTTGGCTCAGTGTCATGGCACAGCCATTAACTATGTATGGCCAGAAGTGAACTAACTTTTGTTTGCTAAGATATACCACAAGTAGTTTATGTAATTTAATTGATGTTAAGATATCTAAATAACATTGATATAATATATTGGTATAATATAAATTTAATTTCAGAGAACCTCATCTACCATAAATTTGTCACCAGGAGAAGTGGAAGAAGAAGAAGATGATGAAAACACTTGTGGGCCCTCAGGACTCTGGGAAGCATTAACTCCTTGTAATGGATGCAGGAACCTTGGCTTTCCCATGCTTGCACAGGTAAAGGTTTGCTTTTATTAAAGTAGAAAAAAACATAAAAATGGTGTTTTTAAAATTAAGTCTCCACTCCCCTGAAAATCAAATTAGTATTTGGTTAACTTTGTGATTTTTCTTCAATTAAAGTGTCAAGTAAAATGGACTTATAACTTGCTGTGCATGTATGTGCATATGAAAAGGCATACTTTATGGAATTTTAATTTTTTAGTTGGTTATGCAGAAAAGTTGTTTTGTTTATGAGGTTTTAATATTTATGATCCTGAAATATATCATTTTATTTATTGACTTATTTATTTTTATTTTTTATTTTTTTATTTCAGCATATTATGGAGTTACAGATGTTTAGGTTACGTATGTTGCCCTTACCACCCCCCCAAGTCAGAGCTTCAAGCATGTCCATCCCCCAGATGGTGCACATTACACTCATTATGTATGCATATACCCATCCCCTCCTCCCCCCTCCCACCTGCCCGACACCCAGTAAATGTTATGAAATATATCATTTTAAAGAATGCTATTTTTAAAAAGTGATTAAAGGTGATAACGTTACAAGGAAATATATTAGGGTTCTTTAAAAGCATAGCCAGTGATTTTTTTTTTCTCAGCACAGTGGAACATTGTAGAATAATGTGAATGTGGACTACTGAAGATTTTAGAGTACAATCCAAAAATGAAACCAGAACACTAAACCATTGACTATAAGTTTAAAATCATTTCACTATTTGTTAAATCAACTTTAATTCTGTAGTATCACCTTTAAATTCCTGTTGTGTGTTATGGACCATACGCCCTTAGAGGAGTTTCAGAAATGAGCAGAATGTTCCATAGTTAGGAAATATGAAGCCATATGAAAATATCTCTGTCCAAGATGAAAAAAAACTTAATATGAAAGATTATACTATTAGAAGGTTAACTATATAGAACATGGGTGGAAAAACAGTCTAGAATAGGAAAAGATTCACAGTAAGTGTCCAGAAATGTTATATCTCAAAAATATTTTTTTCTGTTTTGCAACAAATAAGAAACCATCATGTTTTTCACATGGCTGTATCAAAATTTGATCATAACCACTCAAATTCCAATAGTAATTTATTGTGGAAAGCTAAATAGGATATTCAAATCAATGTATAGTACTTAAAAAATCTCTTCATAGGACTTTTAAGACAGTTTATTCTAACCTTTACAGAACTGTTGTCAATAATATATACTGGACTGTGAGTTCCATAAAGGTAGAGGTTCAAGCTTTTGATGCTTAACATGTATGGTCTAATGCCAGCCTAGTTCCTGGAAAATAGTTAGAATTAAGTAATACGTGACTGAATCAATGAACAAATGTGCATATTCTAGGGTTTCATGTCATCACTTAACATTTTCACAAATAGATTTTTATCTCATATCTATATTGGTAAAAGGGAAAGGAAATTAACAAGCTCAAGTTTTATTTTATTAATATAACCTTATCTGCTGAACAGTTTACCAGTAATTGAAGGTTTCAACCTATTTCCTCCTCTCATAAAATTAATGTCTTTGTAAAAATACAGTTTTAAATCATTACTTTATGTAATATCTTAAAAAGCAGAATTTTTGGAACAAAATAAAGTTATCAGGGCTCTAACTATAATAGCCAGATTGTTCTTCTAATCAAAAAGCCACCAATAATATGATTATATCTGATTTTTACCACCTTACTAATGTTTATTTTTTTATTTAATTTTATTATTAGGCTTGCTATTAACTTGTTTTGGGTTTATAATTTTTTTATTTCTTATTCTTTTATATTTTTTAACTTTATTGAGGTATAATTAGTAATCAAAAAACTGAACATATTTAATGTAAACAATTTGGTGAGTTTGGACATATACACTTGTGCTACCATCACCACAGTCAAGGCAATAAACATATGCATCATTAAGGAAGTATTCAAAACTGTACTTTATCAGCAAATCCTGGGGTTTCTGGATATAATGTACTGTATGTTTATTAGCCACATCCTTCCCAAAAACTTCATTGATATTTCAAGCTGTGTGTGCAGCATTGATTCCGCGATGGAACTCATGTTCAAAAATAACACAAATTACTCATGGTTTCACAAAAATTGCTGTTAAAAAAACATTGAAAGATAATCACAAGCCAAAATGTGCTTTTGAAAGAATGAGGATGTACCTTCACAATATAATTTTTTAATATTAGATTTTTTTTTCTTTGGCTATTTTTCTTTAAAGATTGGAATTGTGTCAATAAATTTATTAGTTCCTCAGATATTCTAGTTACATTTACCACAAAGTGTTTTTCAATCTTTAACTTTTCTTTTTGTCTCAATATGCAAGTATGTCATGTAGTTTTTTAAACTATCAAATTCATTAAACTCCTCAGTCCTATTTTTTTGTTTAATTCATCTCATCTCGAATTCCTTTTAACATAAATTCCAAATATGGCTCAATACTGTTTTTCATTTGTTCATCTCTAGTTTTCCTATGACTTTCCATTGAACAGTAACTCATATTCCTCTCATTATATTTAATCTTGTTTGTTTTAGATTTACTTCTGAATCCTTGTTTATTTCTGCTTTCTTTTTTTTTAACCACATGACTGTTGATATTATTCATTATTACATTAGAACTATTAGCTGACTTGGTTCCTTGCTTTTTAAAATCTATATTTTATAATTACTATGTTGAGTTCAAAAAGTATCACTATTGGATTTTAATTCATTAAATCTATAAATTTACTTGAGATGCAGTATGCTTTTTTACTGGATTTAATCTAACAAACCAGCAGTAGGATTATTTCACTAATGTTCTCACCATAAATTCCTAAGAATATGTGTGTGTGTGTGTGTGTGTGTGTCTGTGTCTGCGACTATTACTGTTTATGAGCTCTCCTTTAGCACTTCTATATGTATATATGTAACACACACACACACACACATATATATTACAAAACTATATTGAAGGATTTTTATGTTTTGCAATGAAAATACATAAATATGTACATATATACAATTTGTGACATCTCTGAATTCATCTAATTTTTTAGTTTATTACTAGGTTTTCTAGGCATATGAATCAACCCTTCTCAACCATTCATAAATAGTAATTTTTAAAACTTTTTCTACTATTTATTCTTAATCTCTCTCTCTTAAATTGTTTGATTAAAAGATATGAAGTGAGAGGATATGTACTGTGTTAGAATTTTAAGAAAACTCTGTGACCTAGTAATGAGATCTGTTGGTAATATGCATCAGGATTTGTAATTAGAAGCAAACCGAAACGGTATTTACCAAGGGAATAAAAAATTTAAGAAGAGATTGAGTCATATAAATGGTATTTATATGGAAGATTTAGAAAAGAAATACAAAATGTGCAATGTTTTTAATAATCACTCATTCTGGGCTTATCAAGGGACTGCAATGTGGTAAGCATGCTTGAATACAAACATAAAGTTGGTCCCTACCTGCAAAGAATTTACAGTATGATCATTTTAAAACCTCTTAGGGAATCTACAGCATCTTATGAAATATATTAAAAGGAAACTACATACCACTTGAAACAATTGTTATTGAAAAAATATGAAGGGTGTCTTTTAAAACATGTTTTTTGTTTGAAATTATTTGCCCCAAAGTAATTTTATTTTATGATTAGATGTGATTTCTCAGTAATATAACCTTGGAATTTGCAAAGCTAGAATATCCAAGCTACAAAATGTTTTTCACTTTTTGAAGTCATTTTTCATGTCTGAAGCATTTTTGGAGGCCATTAAAAATCACTAAGCCATAAGCACTTTGAGGGTCTAATGAAAAAACCGTTTCCTTACAGTCTTTACAAGAGTCGTTGGGATCAGAGCAATTAGCATAGTGCTGTGCAAATTTTAATGTACCTGGATTTATAACCCTTAATTTAATTGGATCCAGCAAATGCGTGTCAAGTATTTTTTATATTCAAAACACAGTGCTAACCTTCAGAAACATGAGTATTATAGAAAGAATACAGACTTAATTAGGGGCCAGGTAACCTACACATTATGATTCTGGGTTATCAAACTATATGATATATTACTTTTGGACTCAAACAGATTTTTTACTTGCAAAATTAGAAACTTGACTAATCCTACGGATCTTACAATTCTAAAATTATCTAATTTCCAGTTTTTATCTAGATTTTGATTTGATCCTATATTCAGGTTTTAGGTTTTTTTTTTTTTCTGCCTCTAAGAATACTAAAATTGGAATGAACAGGCTAAAAGATGGGAACTTTGAATTTATGCTTATGAATATATTATATGGCATTTTATCCTTCCATTGTGACTAGATTGAAGTTTCTATAAGAAGCAATTCCTTTCAAATTCATGAAAATTTAGAATTCTAAATAACATCAGGGGATTAAAATTCTTGGAAAATACTAAGAAGATTTACTGTACATAGAGCTTTTATGGAATAATTTCAAAGCAGTTAATTAAGATTTAAATTGGGCAAAGCATTAGAAGGGAAATCAAGAATGAAGAGACCTTTCTAGAAAGTATGATTAAACTCAAATTTGTTTCTGAACACTGTCATTTACACAGTACCTACTATGTGCCAGATACTTCACACATATAGTCTCTAATTCTCAAGGTGACCATTTAAAGGGGGAAACAGGTTATCTACTCAAAGTCACAGTTAATATGTGGCAATGCTATGATTAAAACCTGGATTTTTAAAAACTATAATATCATGCTGCTTTCCTGCCTTCATTTACATTTTTTTACTTACTATCTGTTGCTTTTGTCCTTGGTTATATATTTGGAAGTTTTAGAAGAATTCTCTTTGGCTCTAATGTAGGATCATATCTTTGAGAGTAATCTTCAACATTTTATTTTGTCATCTATTCATTTAATCGCAAATATCAAGTTAAGGGAAAGTTAAAGATGTTTGAGAGCCTGATCATACATTGCCATTAGTTTTATTGCTACCCTTTCTGTTAGTAGAGCATATGTTACTAGAGCAGAAAATCTGAGTTGATGGATTGCATTATGGTGAATGATACTACCCTCCTCCATGGTCTTAGATGAGATGTCCACCTCTGCACCATGTGTAGTACAGGGCTTTGAGGCTATTTACCAAAGAGTCAATCCTGCTGGGTGGAGGCCCTCTGGCTCCCATCTTGTTCACTCATGTAGCTTTCATTCTGCAATGCTGAGATGAGGAGGTCATGATACTGACTCTTCAGCTGTTTTTGCAATAGCCTTGCTAGTAGTCCCTCTGCTCCTGCAATCACCACACTCATGCTGCCCTCTCGGGAGATTCCAGCAGCTCTTGCTGATGTGCTCCAAGTACCCTTTGAGGGCAAGAATGTGCTTACAGCCCCCACTAGAACAATATTAAGATATACGGGAAGCACCCACTTTGGCCATGCAGGGCCTTTGAAGGGTGCCCTTGCTAGTGCTGTCCTTCTCTCCTGAGTCTGCGAACTTGGTTGCAGCCACATCCATGGCACCTGCAGTAGTGCTTATTGTCACCACGATTCCGGCTGCCACCACTGCCCCTTTTTAGATTATGTGATTGTAGTAGTGTATGAAGTCATAAATGTAGTATACGTGGGAGGCATGCTGGATTCACGTCTCCCTTCCATAATGGAAATAGGTAGGCCTAAACACTTCAGTGTTCGTGCGAAGTCTCCTGATGCTGAATTGATCATTCCTGTCACAGAACTTCATTGCATATGCCTAGGGGGAGAACAAATAAATGAAGTAAACAAAATGAGACCAGCAAGGTCTCCCTTCTCTTCCTATAGCTAAACAACAAGAGGAAATTGTTGCACATGTACACAAGCGCGCTGCATTGCCACTAATGTATATGAGTGGCAGTCACAGGGAGACATTCTGTCCCATAACGTATCAGCCTACCGAGGTTGAAGCAGTATGTGTTCAAGAATAGATTGGATGGTCAGGGTGCATTACAACATTGGATATGAAATTAAGAGTTGATGACAGCTAAGGACTCTGAAATCAGATTTGGGGAACACTTTGGAGAAACCCTAGGAACCTCTGCAATGTGCCACAGCTTCCAAATGGAAGATTTTTTTGCCTTGAGCCCTTCCAAATGCAATGCATTTCGCAGGTAAGCCTCAGCACCTGCAGGTGCTCTGCAGGACCTTTACCTGCTCTCCCCAAAGCATCCTGGCCCCATCTTCTAGTCTCTGCAAAGACTTACCACTGGGCTCCGGTGCTCTTCCTCAAGCACATGTGAACCTAACGTGCTCTCAGCTAGCATTGCCTGGGTACTGCTATAAGCCTCCATTGGTGGTCTCAGGATGTAAATAAGGTTTTCCCAGTGAACAAAAAGATCTGTTGTATCCGAAGGGCAACACAGCTGCAGGTAAAATGAGCGGCCAGTGATAAGCTTCAGGCGGAGCTGTTGTTTTATACTGTTATGAATGGTTATCTTTACAAACTTCAAGGGAAACAGCCTGGTCAGCTCTAAGATCGGTGTAGGCTTACTTCCTCTTTCCTGGGTGGCAGGGCCACATCTGGCACTGTTGTCACCACTGGTAGCAGCTGGTTGGGCCAGCAGCATGACATCAGGTAGTGTGAGGCAGGGGCTGGTGCGAACGATGCCCACTGTCACCATTTGGGCACGCTTGTGCACATCAATCACTTCCCCACTTTTGCTGATCTGGATGAAGTCACTCTCAAACATCGGCGCGTACTTGAATATAGCGTACTCCCCTTTGTACAGTTGTTGCTGCAGTTTCCCCATGGGGGTGTTAAACATGCCCATCGCAGGGCTGCTTTGGGCGGTGTAGTACGGTAACATAACCGGGTCGTTCATGGCTATCTGCTATCAGGACAGTTCCACACCTCCCTTAACACACCTTGCAGGTTGTCCTGTTTCCCTGCCCTCTCTGGCAGGTGGGCAAGCAGTCGCGTTCGGCAAGCTTTTCTGTCCTTGAGAGACGGAGGACTGGGTGGGCGCTGATTATCAACTGCTCAATGCCAGAGACAGTCGGGGCCCTGGAGCCAGACCATGCCCTGCCTAGAGCGTGGAGCCATAGCAGGCGCAGATGAACCGGGCACCGGTAGATGTCGGGGCGCCCAGGTGTAGATGCTCACTCAGGAGGGACCTCCGCTTTAGCCTGATGACTAGCTCACTACAGCCTCTGCCCTTGGATTCCGTAACCTCGACTGCCAATCGTAATCCCACTGCTCTTCTTCCGAAACCGAAACCTACGCATCTACCTCCGCCTAAACCACCCGCGGGACCCCTTTTATCCTCTTCTGCCCATTGTGACCTGACCCCACCACACACCCCTTTGTCACTGTCACCCCATAGCCCCTCCCTCGGGGCAAGGGCACTGTCCTCTCCACCCTACTCCTCACCCCTCACCCTCCACCCCCCAGCTCAGCAGACCACTTCGTTGCCCCAGGGAAACATCTAAGGATCTTAATGCATTCTGGAAAATTGCTTTCGAAATTGGTTTGCAAACTTTCTGTTAGGTGTATGAAAGTTTAAATTATACATTCCCTACATACTCTTTTATCCAGCACTTCTAATTGTAGACATGGACCTTAAAGACAGAATTGGACAAGTTGGTAAACTGGTTAGTACAGGATGTTTATCAATGTTTATTGTAGCATAAAAGATCATAAACAAGATTAATATCTTACAATAGGGGACCGGTTAAATAAATTATGGAGCATTCAGTAGAAATGCTTATGTATTTATCCCTATTTGTTGACATGAAAAGATATCATTGACCTTTTTTTTTCTTAAAGAAAAAGAGCAAAACAAACATTTCAAACTAGTAATGTAACTGTGATTCAATTTATGTAAGATCGTGTGTGTGTGTGTGTGTGTGTGTGTGTGTGTGTTTGGGTATGGAATTATGTTCAGTGAATTGCTTAAAGTGCTTATCTCTGAACTGTATAATTTTATTTTCTTCTTTTTACTTTCTGTTTTTATTAGGAAAATTATTTCTGTTACCAGGGAAAATAAAGCTGTTTTTATTAGCAATATTTTTTTCCTTTTTTTATACAGCCACAATAAATTTTTTGTTTTGACTCACCCTCAAATTGCTCTGGCTATAGAGTGGAAAGAACCTTAAACGTCACATTTATGCTCTGTTCTTTACCTATAAGATTGTATTGGGGAGGAAAAAGCTATGAGGAGTTTTCCCAGCTATTATAAATATTATCAATTTAATAAGATTATAATATCATTATGGACATGACAATATTATGGTAACACATGCAAATATGCACACATACATATGCATCTATTATTATTGAGTCTCTAGTTCTATAGGTCAATGCAAACATAATTTCCTCCCTTCATATTGAAATGTCTGGTTATTTCTGATAATTTGAGGATTTTTCTTTTATTTATTGAGATGCCTATTCACATATCAGTAGCACTTCTTACAGCCTTTCCAGAGTCCCTATATCTTAATTTCCACTTCAAGTCTATGTTACTTATTCTTGCAATTGGCAAAATCAACAAGCCTAACATTCATCCAGTAAACTAACATTTAAAAAATATCCAAATGATTCTGGTATTTTTTTTTTGAAAAGAATAACTGGATAGGTGGCATTGAACACAATTTGGTTTAGGTGCTTTTAAAAAATTTGCAGATGCCAACTTTTATGAAAGTACTTTTATACCATGCAACATATGACAAGCTACTGTCTTAGGGTTACATTAGAGCACTGATCTCCAAGGAAACCAGAAACTATCTTACTTGTAGAGCCTATAGACTTTCAGATTTTCCAAACCAGTCAGTAGATCAACAACAGTAGAACCTCTTTTATTTGGCCTGATAACCATTGTGTGTAGCCTTCTGGGAAATATGTCTCTATTCTCATGAATTTGATGAGGTTTATCTGAAATTCCTCTAGCTTTATAGAAAACTACCTTATTAGCATTTGCCATAATACTTGGGAAATTCAGATGACTAAATGAAAATCTACCTAAACCTGAGATTAAGAAATTCCTTTTATGTAAATGCAGTAGTTTTCCATATGCTTGCTCTTAAGCAGATTTCCATATAATTAGTCATTAGATATTCTTAAAATAAATTTATGCTTTCCCTCCTTTATATTAGAATTTGTGTCATCGGATTAATCATTTAGCTTTCCTGGGCCTTATTTTTCTCATCCTTGAAATCGAAATGATCCCTTAGATATCTTTCAATTCCAGAATAATTATGATATCGTGATAGGACTTTAGCTTTTTGCCCCCTGTAATAAAATTACTACATACTTTGGACATACTCCAAACAATAATAATGAATCAAAGTATCATTCAAATAATAACAGTTCTGGGAATTATGTAATTCAATATATAATCTTATTCTGTTGCTGAATTTTTCCTTCCTGAGACTTTTAAAAGAACCAATATTTGAAATCTGGAAACGACAAAATGTTAAGTTTAGTAAGATGAACAATCAGTGGGGGCAGTGTTTAAAACTATGTGATTGAAGAATATGGTTTAACAGTTTAAACATAATTCAGTTAACAATGAAGATGGTTATGGTACACAGATTAATTTCCCCAAAATATATTCACATTCTAGTCATTGTGACCTATGAATATATTCCCTTATGTGGCAAGGGGACTTTGCAGATGTGATTAAATTAAGGATCTTGAGTTGGGGGTGTCATCTAGATTGTACAGTGGGCCCAGTTTAATCAGAATGGTTTTTGTAAGAGAAAGGCAGCAGGGTCAGAGTCAGAGAAGGTGTATGTGATGGTGGAAGCAGAGATCAGAGTGATGAAGCCATGAACCAAGGAGTGCAGGTGGCCTCTAGAAGCTGGGAAAAGCAGGAAATGGATTCTCCCCTGGAGCCCCCAGAAGGAAACAGCCCTGCTAACACCTTGACTTTAGCCCATGAGAATCATTTTGGACTTTTGACCTTGAGACCTGTCAGAGAATACATTTGTGTTGTTATAAGTGACTAAGTTTGTGGTAATTTGTAATGGCAGCCCTAGGAAGCTATTACAGATTTAGGTGCCTGGAAGTGGGGTGCTGCTGTAACAAATACATAAAAATATAGAAATGGCTTTGAAATTGGGCATTGAGTAAAAGCTGGAAGAATTTTGAGGAGCATGATAGAAAATGTTTAGATTCCTTGAACAAAAATATGGATGTTAAAGGTTCTGCTGGTGAGGGCTCAGAAAGAAGTGGTATGATAGAGAAAACCTATATTGTCTTAAGGAATACCTAAAGTGTCATAAACAGAATGTTCGTATAAACATGGATGTTAAAGTTACTACTGGAGAGAGGTAAGAAGAAAGTTAGGAGAATAATAGAGAAAACTTGTATTATCTTAGAGAATACCTAAATCATTATAGAATGTTGGTAAACATATGAATGTTAAAGGTGCTTCTGGTAAGGACTCAGAAGTAAATGAGAAACAAGTTACTGAAAAATGGAGGAAAGGAAATACTTGTTACATAGTAGCAGATAGTCTAGCAGAATTGTGTTCTACAGTTATGTAGGAAACAGAATAATAAGTGATGAACTTGGATATTTTGCTGAGTAGATTTCTAAATGAAATGTTGACTGTGCCTGATTTCTTCTTGCTGCCTATAGAGAAATGTGAGAGGAAAGAGAGAAATTGAGGGAAGAACCTTTTAAACTAAAAGAAATCAGGACTTGATGATTGGGACATTCTTAACCTATTCAGATTGCAAAAGATTCTAAAATTTGTAGATTCACTGTCAAGAAGTGTGTTGTGCAGAAAAAGCCAAAGGCATGGCTAGATAATATTTTTCTAGTGCCCCAGTAGGATCAAAAATTAGATTATTCAGACTCAGAGAGAGCTTGTTGAAGAGACTAGGTATGTGATTCATAAACCTTCTTTGCCATCTCAGCGTCATTCAGAGTTGGGATTATCCAGGAAAAGCTTCCAAGCAACTTGGTGGCCCGCTAATTACTGACAGTGTGTGAGAAGGAGAAATGGAACTCCCAACTACCCCCTCAATGGGCTCCAAGCATCTCTGGGTGTGATCCTTGCCAATATCTTTTTTTCTTTTTCTTCTTCCTGTTCTGCTTCTCAATTTCCCCCCGTGAAGTCCCTGGCAGGCTCCAGCACTTCTTCCTCTGAATTACACCTGAGCTGTGCTTTCCCCCCCTGTCCTTTACCTGAAACCCTTCCTTCCCTCCAGGACAATCCAGCAAGTGGTATATCTAGTCAGCCATCTGGATTCCTCCATCTTTACCTAGGATTTTTAAAAAATGGAAATAGCATGGTATAATAGAACAAGTGAAGTAGATCTAAGTTTTAACATTAGTTTTGCAACTTACTAGGTATGTACCTTTTGTCAGTCCCATAAACTACTTTTTGATCATCTGTAAAAGAGGGCACTTATTTCTACCTTGAAGGGTTGATATGAAACTTAGAGAATGTGTTTAAAGCACATAGAATAATGCCAGGCCCATAGTAGGCTCTCAACAAATGGTAGCTGTCGTTTTTTTTTTTTTGATATCCTTTTAAGTATACACCACTATTCCTTTTTAAGACCTCTAAGAATAAAAACATGTTCTGTAAAGAACCAGCTTTAACAAATATAAGCTGCAGGACCTCAGAAATTAATCACTTTTAATCTTAATTTTTATCATTTGTAAATGAGGATAATAATAGTACTTACATCCTAGCGGCGTAGGGAAGAATAAATGGCATATAATTTTTATATTAAGTACTTATAATGTCAAACAGGCCTGGTGCAGTGGCTCATGCCTGTAATCCTAGCACTCTGGGAGGCCAAGGTGGGAGGATCGCTTGAGTTCAGAAGTTTGAGGCCAGCCTGAGCAACAATGAGACCCTGTCTCTATTAAAAAGAGAAAAAAATTAGCCGGGCATCATGGTGTGCACCTATAGTCCCAGCCACTCAGGAGGCTAAGGCAGGAGGATCGCTTGAGCCCAGGAGATTGAGGTTGCTGTGAGTTACAATGATACCATTGCACACTACCCAGGGCAACAGAGTGAGACTCTGTCTCAAAAAAAAATAGTGTCTAACCTCAATAAATGCTCACTAAATTTTAACTAGCAGCACAAGTAGTAATAGTAGAGTACCTCCTAATAACATTACATCCCAAGTCACCTCCCGTATTTTTTTCCACAGCAAAAGTTGTTCAAATTCTTCCTTATGTATATGTAATGATTAATCATTATAACATAATGATTAATTATAATAAAGAATACAATGCAGTATGATTAGTTTTTAACTTGGTTTAATGAAGCTGCAGTCTTTTAGCCAACAACCTATACTAGCTACCTACCAGCTACCTACACTTACAGGCTCTTAATAAATACTTGCTAAATGAATGGCTTATGGCAGAGGTCTGCAACTTTCTCTGTAAAGGGTCAGATAGTAAATATTTTAGGTTTTGAGTGCCATATGATTTCTGTTGCAATGACTCAGTTCTGCCATTGTAGCACGAAAGCATCCATAGACAATTGCCTACAAATCAATACAGTAGCAGGCCATACACATTTGTAACCTAGGAGCAATGGGCTATGCCATATAGCCTAGATGTGTAGTAGGCTATACTATCTATGTTTGTGTAGGTACACTCTATAATGTTTGCATGATGAAATCACCTAATGACGCATTCCTCAGAACATATCCCTGTCCTTAAGTGATGCATGACTGGATACCCTTTGTGGTATGTGAGAGGGTTAATTCTTCCAAATGTTAATGAGCAGCTAGTTGGTGCAAAACTATTAATTTCGTAGACTTTCAGGCCCAACTCAAATGCTGTTTCCTTCCTAAAGTCTTATTTAATCCTCCCCACCTGAATGAATCTTCTTTCTCTTAACATTCAAAGAATTTATTTTTGGACATGTGGCTTTCTACCTTTTATTATAGCTGTTTATATGCATGTTTTATCTCTTCTTTGAGGTCATGAGCCATCTGTGTCTGACGAATGTGTGTGACAGGGCAGACTCTGCTATGTGCATTGCATGCAGTAGGCGCTCAGACTATGCTTGTTGAATTCTGGTTTTCTTCAGTGTCATTGTAGGGAGATAAGCTGAAACAGCATAAAAGGCACTTTTGATTTTTGGTAAATCTGGGTCTTTGGCAATCTGGGTTCTAATTCTGACTTTATCATTTACTAGCAAAATACTCAGTCTCTCTGAATCAATCTCAGTCTCCCCATCTGAAAAATGAGGATAATTCCAACACTACATTATTTTGTGAGGATTAAATGAGTTGACAAATGTCAAGTGCCTAACAGAAAACCTAGCACATAATAAACATTAGCCTTTATTATATCTAAAGGATATATTCAACTTTTTGTTTTACTCACTATCACATAAATGTTCTAAAAATGACTAATTAATAAGCCATTAATATGTAAATGTTAAAAGGCAAATAACATCTCAGTTGAGTGTGTATTAATGAAATGTTATGTTATTTTCTGCATCTGTCCATAAATATTTTATCTATTATATTTTTGCAGTCACCATAGCAGCAAAAATGAGGCTGTATTTAATTTGAATTAACTCCAAGGAGTCCTATTTCTTGTTTTGATTCTGTGGCCAAACTGAGATTTTGTTCTATTTATCAGGCTATAGCATTCTGAAAACAGGTAAAATTAACAGGGATTATAAGGGAACTTGTTGCAGAAAAGATAAAGTGGTGTCTGTTACTTTATTACACCCTATTAATGACCAGTACATATTTTATACTGGGAGGGAGAAAGAATCATAAAAATGAAAAATATAACCAGCTTTGTTCTTTCCTTTATTTCTGGCATGTTTACAAGCCTAGGGATGATAATGCACTGTGACCCTTCGGTGCAACTCTGCAATCCAGAGGTGCTCAGGCCCTGTTATCTTCCCTTCGGTCCCATATGCCTCTTGCCCTGTTATCCTGCTCCTTACCAAGCCCCAGCTTCCAAGGATGTTTTCTCATTCATCCTAGTGTGTGTCAATCAGCCTCTGCAGCCTCTTCATAGCTAGAAGCTTAATCTACTAGAAAAGTGGGTAAAAAATTGCTTCTTGCCGAGTGTGAGGTGAGGGATTGGGGGTGGCCATGAAGGGGGTAGAATACAGTTTTAAGGAGAGAACAGGTAAAGATAGAGAGGCAAGAACAGGTAGGCAACAGTGAGAAGAACGGGTAGGATAGATGGAGAGGGAAAAAAGAAAAGGAAAAGAAAGAATGTGAGCTGCATTTGTAATCCTTGGCTGCAAGGGATATATTGATTTTTCAAACATGTAATGATGATGGGAATACAAGGAGGGAACTCGAGCAATTTGTCATTGTCACCTGAATGTGGAGAAGAAATTACAAAATGTTATAACCTTGGATGTACCATTTTTCATTGCAACAGGAGGGCAGCTGACCACCTAAAATACATTGAAAAAGTATTATTTTGGGGTCTGGTTGTTATATGATAATTAAGTTTTTAATTTAGTCTTGAATTGTTTTATACTTTAGCAATTTATATTTAACCCAGGAACCAAAATATATGTATTTTAGTTCTTAATATAACCTGTTTTTGTCAGGTTAGAGCATTTCATTTTGATACAGAGCTAAACAGATTATCATATAGTCAATATAAATATAATATACCTTATAGAAAGAATATAGATATCCTTTAATTGATGATCAGAAATGCCCTAATTTTAGCCATTCCTCTGTGGGCTCTCTGAATAAGAAGCTGCCTGACACGTAGCAGAGCAGAGCATAGAACCAAGTGTCCACTTCCCACAGGGAGACTTTCTGTACTAATCCCATCATGCCTCAGCCCCTGCTAGAAGCCAGTTCTCTCAGGTCATGTGCTGGCATCACCCTTCTATTGCTCTCATCGGACTCACTTCCCATTCCTTTTCTTATTCCTGCTGTCCGTGATAAGCAAAACCTCTATATTCTCATCTCTCCTGTGAACATTCTCTTCACTTCTTGGCTTTCCCCAGCAGTATTTATTTTTACTTGCATACATTAATTTACATTAGATGCATTGTTACCATGAAACTGGTGAAATCAGAAACCAGAAGGCTTTGCTTTTGTGTTTGTTTGTGAAGACTGTTGGGAGTCTGAGGCGGGACGGTAGCTTGAGCCCAGGAGTTCAAGATTGCAGTGAGCTGTGAATGATTAAGCCACTACACTCCAGCCTGGGCAACAGAGTGAGACCCTGTCTCTAAAAAAAAAAAAAAAAAAAAATGCCCTAAAACTAAAACTTTCACCATGGACAGCTACTATTAGTATTAGTACTATTAGACTTGTTTTATTCAGTTGTCATTCCTTCAGTATGTATTTATTGTTTTCTTGCTAATGTATCAGATACTCTTTTAAGTAGGAGCATATACAATGGTGAAAATTTTGCATTTAGTAGGGGAGACAAACAATAGCAAGTGAAGAAATTAGCAAGAAGTCTTGATCATAATAAATGCCATGTACAGAAGTTTTTAAAGGTGATGGAAATGAGTGATGAGGTCAAGAAATAGTTGGCAGAGTAGATGGCGTAGTCAGAGGAGACCTCCTGGGGTGGGGAAGGTGATGTCTGAGTTGATACCTGATGACAGGAAGGGGCCAGCCATGTGCAGATTTTTGTATTAGGCAGATTAAAGCACAAATGAAGTCAGAGAAGCTGCCCTATAATGACTTGGGGGAAGTGTCAAAGGTTGAAGTCAAGGAAGTAGTTAGGGGCCAAATTTTATTAGGCTTTGTGGATCTGGGTAAAGAATTTTGACTTATTCTAATTCAAATGAGAAGTCATTGGAGGATTTTAAGCAAGGGTTGATATGACTTAATTTATATTTAAGAAAATCACTCCATACATGCTTACCTAATTATATTAAGAATGTATCTGTGTTAATATATATTTGTAATGACGAACCACTCAAGCAGAGTGTCAGGAAGGTTTGGTTAGCTACAGGGCTTGATTCAGAGAAATCTCAGTACTTTGGAAGAAATTGATATTTTGTTCCCTGGTTGTAAGGATTCTAAAAAGTAAATGTCCATTTTTTTTTTTTTTTTTTTTTTTAACGATTGAAAGTATATGCTCATTCAAAATAGTGGAAAAATGAAGAAAAGTATAAGGAAAAAAAGAACAGTCATACTATCCAAACAAGAAAATGTTGATTAACTTGTTCTTGATTTTTTCCTATGCAAGAGTGTATATGTGTGTGTGTATCTATCTATCTACCCACCTATGTAGTTGTCATTATGCTGTGTATACGCTTTGGAATTATTTTCTTATTTATTTAACAAACATTTTTATTAAGTTTAACATTTTCCATATCTTCCCATAGTTTTTACAAACATTATTTTATGAGACAATATATCACTAAGGGATGGAAACATTGCTCAAAAAGCAATTTTCAAGGTGGAGTGCAAGTATAGATAAGAGTTCTCTCCTTTCATTGAAGATCCTTGAGAGTCCTTGGGTTTCATTTTACAGTAGACTGACGAAGTAGCCTTAAACTAAAGCAACATTTTTTTTTTTTGCCTGAGAAAGAATTAATTCAGAGAATCAAAAGGAATTATTTTCACTCTCTTTGAATTATGAAAAGTCTGGAAATATTACAGCTGATTCGAGATGGGAAGTTAATAACGAGAAACAAATGAAATATTACTGAAAACCATAAAGAGGGTCCCTGCGGGACAAGTTTCAGTATAAACATACACAGTAGAGAGATCCACTTGGAGAGATCTCATAAATATGCTACATGTGAAAGAAAAATCAATTTTCAAAAGAATTGTTGGAGCATCTGTACAGGAATAGTTATCTATGAGTATAAAGAAAGTGGAAATCCTCTACTGAGAATGCCTTTTTTAAACTCAAAAATAGAGAATTAATTTGAAGATTAGCTTCACTGAGGTGAAAGTGGCTAATTTTACTTAGGAAAGCTAGGCGGTGATGCTACAGAGAGGTTCCTTTCAGTTTAAGGATGCCATGCTGTGCCACAGACACTTGCCAGAGGACACATCCTAAGGGCATTTGTGTTGGCTCTGGGCTGTCACTAGAGAGGTCTTATTAACCCATCCCTTGAACACCTTTCTGCTTTCCTTTCTTTTGTACCTCCTTCATTGGGCGAGCTGGATCCTGGGGTATCTCTTTCTCCTATCTGCTTTACTACCCATAGCCGCTTAATCAAGATGGCTAGAGAAGTAGAAAGTAGACAGCCTTTACTTATGCAAAACAGAGAATAATGCTTTAACTTTTCAGATGGAACACAGTTGGTTTTAAACATATTAGAGATTTATTGATGAATTCAAGGATGTACTCACAAACCATAGAAATATGTAAATGAAAGAGAAAACAGTTTACAGTTGATTTTATCCTATACATAAGGTTAAATCAGCATATTGAAATGAGGTAATGTAGGCAAAGAGCTTTGCATAGTGTTTGGCATATAGTAAAGACTTGGACATTTCAACTATGGACCTGGACTTTCAAGATTCAAATCTAATCTATGTTTGTATCTTACTGGCTGTTTGGCCTTTGGCGAGTTCCTTAAACTCTGTGCCTCAGTTTCAATAACTGTAAAGTGGGGTTATATAATAGTAGTACTATCTCATGGAGTTTTTATGAAAATTAAATGAGTGAATATATAGGAAGTGCTTAGAACTATGCCTGGTCTACAATAAGCATTAGATGTGTTAGCCGTTATTTTGCAGTGATGGTTGTTATTAAAGAAGTTGTAGATCACTTTTGTGTCACAATATGAAATAAAAGGAAAGCTATGTCAAATAAAAATATATAAGAAATCTTTTACCTTCATTTGGGTGAGGGTTACTCTTATTTGGGATATCAATTTTGCTCAATCAGCTCTATATCTCTGTTTTCTTTGAACCCATACATTTCATGACTTTATTTTGGGCTAAAGAAAAGTTGTTGTAGGACTGCAGATTACATTTCCCAAAATACAGCTATTACATACCATGGCCATCTTTTTAACTGATAAATTTGCTCTGATCATTTTCTTTAAGTGAATATTGTGAATACTAAATATACAGTATATTCTTGCCACTGAAATACATTGGTTTAGATATTCAGAATATTTAAATGAGAACTTGTCAAGTGTGAAAAATTAAGTTACTGACGATAGGAATAGTAGAATAGTTAAGTTATGAAATGAATTTCTTGTATAGTTCCACAGACTGATACTTTACTAATCCTGCTTTAAATAATAAATTCCTAGGACATACATTAGGCATGACATGTTACTTTCCTAATCATAGAAATCTTCTGAATTCATTTCTCATGTATTACCTCATTAAGGATTCTGCCTCTATGATTCCCATAAAAGCTCTATTATTTTTTTAAAATCTAACACTGGGAATTAAAAATAATTTCATGGGAGCTGCTACAACACAGTACGTCTGAGATTTTATACGAGATGGAGATGTCGATGTCGTGACCCTAGTCTCAGGGGAGCCGGGCTGAAACACCCGGGGCCCTGTCTCATTTATCACAGAGGCCTCAGGTTATTTGCTGACAGATGCAATGTTTTAATTTTATAGACAAGAAGACACTTAGAGAAATTTTGGCAGGGCGATAGATAAGCTCTGGATATGCTCAAAATATATATCATGTGTGCTATTTGAAAAATATATTTTAGCCTGGATAGGGAAACTTTGAATTATGAAGTGATGATTAGGTTAAATGCCTCATATACAGAGATTGAGTCAGGGAAGAAAGAACCAGGAGACGTGGGTTCCACAGGCTCTAGCTGTCCAGGGTGTCTGACTTGGACAGCTATTTAACTAATTTAATATTTAACTGTGGCTCTTTTTTAAAATCTGTAAAATACGGGTATTATGCCAGATCAACCTTGCCTAAATGGTGTCATGATTTACTAGTTCTGATTTCTAGGCTGTTTTCGGGAATTACTGACATAAAGCGTTCACGGTTAAATCTGTTTATGAAATTGAAGACATTTCTTTCCTGCTGGACTTCGTGGACTTGATGTTCATGGTCTGCATCTCCAAAAGTGAAAGGAGAGCAGGGAGAATTTCCTAAACGTATGTGATTACAGAACCTTTTTAAGAGTGACACTATTTTTGGAATACTCTTGGGGAATTTTTGAGCTAGATTAGCTCAAAGATACCTCCTAACTCTGATTCTATTACTTTACTAACATATGTTTTGTTAAGGTGTGGGGGAAAAAAGGCATATTTGAATGTATTTAACTTCCTCAAAAAGAGTTTTACAATAATAAAAATTTCTGTTTTCTTTCATTGTTGTAAACTTCTACCCAGTTAGCATCTCTGATATAAAAAGGATTGAATACTGTAAATTAACTTTTCAAATTAAGATTATTGGGACTCAGAAAATGAGTATGGCACTTTGGCATGCTGAATACTCTGAACTGAAAGAAAGGGACTCAGAAGCAAAATCTTTCTGACCTTATCCTGCCCTTCTTTTTCCTACTCCCCTTTCTTCCCCAAGGCAGGCCATAGATATGTGCCTGACTGACTGGTAGGCTGTGGGGCTGGCTGCTGATCTCCCCCTAAAACTTGTGCACATCTCGTGAGCTTATGTCTTTAGCTTTGAGCCTCTAGATTCAGGGGTCTGGGAAGGTGTCTGTGGTGAAGCCTGGGGACATGTGTGTTTCTGCACCACCTGGGCTGCCAGCCATAGGGCAGGGCCAAGCTCAGTATGGCCTCATCCTCCCTGGCCTAGCTCTGCCTCCTGGCTATCCTGGGAGGAGCTGAATCCTCCAGGCATTGTCTTCACAGCTGTCTGTTTCCTGTCCTCTGCCCTCTGTCCAGGGCTCTGCGGCTGGCATGCCAGCCCAGGACCCAGATGGGCTCTGCCCGTTGTAGCTGTCTTGGGTGCTGCATGAGTGCTCAGGACTGAAGATGATGAGGGCAACCCACTGGGGAGGGTACCTGTGTCCAGTGTCTCAGGGGCTGTGGTTAGGACAAAGCGGGCTGATGCAATGTTAGCTTGGTTTTGTTTTTGGAAAAGAAAAAAATAAGATGATAACTAGCCTATTTTCCATGAGCAATTCAAACATAATTGTTAAGAATGAGTAAAATTAGGTGCATGTGAATGAGATAAATGTTTATAAATGAATTCGTCATAGTTTCAAAAATCTTTTTGGTAACTTGAAACCTTATAATGAAATTAAATAATAGATACTCATTAAATGTCTGAGTTATTTCTAAGAGAGTTAAAATACTAAAACATTAATTACTAAGCATGAGTTTAAGTGTACATATTTTGGTCTCTTTTTATAAGGTATAGAGAAGCTAAATATATTTGGGTCTATTAATAAACATGAAAAATTGAGCAAACACGTGTTTCTAGAAATTATCCAAAGAAAAATGCTAATATAAGACAGTTCACAATGCATGCTAATTTTCACTAGAAATTAAAGTTACCAAAAATTAAAAATTTTAATTAATATATGTAATTAAAATACCAGAAATTATAAAGGAAACAACTTTGTATCTGAGGAAAATATGATGTAATGAAATGCTTAATAATGAAAAAAGGGTTCAAGATGGCTGACTAGAGGCATTGGTTGCCAGCTCTTCTCAGAAAGAAGAACCGAAATTATGAATAGATAATCATAAATAACTCAAATAGAATATCAAGGACAGAATACTAGAACCCAATGGAGAACTCATGGGAAAAAACTAAACCACAGAAAAAAAGGAAGTGAGAGGCCCACTTGGCCAGCAGAGAGAGGCTAGAAGCCCAGAAGGACTTGGTGTTACGTGGAAAGGGTAAGTGGGGGTGTTAGGGCTCCCCCATCCCTGTAGCAGATTGCCAGTATCTGAACTGTGGGAGAGCCCCTCTTTCCTTGGAACGCTGACACTAGCGTGGGCAGTGATTTGGAGACTTCTTGAGGGTATTACACCAGACTGTGAACTCACACACCCTCCTCCTACACTCCAGGGCAGGGCACCATTGCGAGGGTGCAGCCATCAAGGAACTATATCCTACCCTAGGAACCTCAGCCCTTGTTATCGCCACATCCCGGGAGCTGCCACTCCCGGTACCTGCTCAGAGGGCTGCAGCAGCACAGTGCTAACTGGACCCAAAGGAGCTGCAGGGTTCCCAGTAATCTAGCCCTTAGGGACCGCCACTTCTATGGGAAGGAAATCAAGGGGGCAGCCCCCAGGACAAAGGAAACCAGAGCTTTCCAGTGCTCCAGAGCTTCCTACCTGGGGCTGTGCGGGGTGGCACTGCTTGCAGCAGGGACATAAACTCTGTGCTTGGCTCTGCAAGTGAGGAGTGAAATCCCATTCCACTGGCTGAGTGTTCTCTGTGCTTGAGCCCAAGTGTAGAGAGGGGACTTCTTCCCCTCTGCCCACCACTGCAGACATAGGCACTACTGCCGCCATGGGAAGTTGGCACAGGTGAGCTGAAGGGCAGCCTATCTGGAGCTTTGAAAGGCAACTGCGACCCCCTGGCATCACAGCCTCTGTGCCCGGGCTTGCTGAAGGACAGGTCCCATGCCCCTCTCTGCGCGGAGCTGCAGTGTTGCTCCTGCAGGGAGCTGGAGAGCCGTGTGTTTTGGGTGAGGGGGAATGGGAGGAATTGTGGGGGGAGGGGGGCAGAGACTGCATTGCTTTGTGCCATCCACTACGAGATGGCACAGAGGTTTACTGTTGAACAGGGGACCGGTGTGTCCTACAGCCCTTGACTACTTTACAGCCTAGAAATAAATAGCAGTGTCTAAGCAAACTGAATGTCCTGAATGCCAGGATAAGGGTGTGACACAGAAACAGATTACATTCCTGTCTGTGGAGGTCGTGGAGCTGGACAACCCCTCCCCAAGTGCGCGGAGACCCCAGCGCATTTCTCCAGGGGCCTGACCACTGCCCCACCACCCTCCTCAGGGCTGGAGCTGTGCCTGCTGCTGGGGCCTGAGTGTGGGCTAGCCTGATCCAGCTCCACCCAGCTTTACTCCCCCCGACCCCTATTCTGAGGCTGGAAGCATGATCCCAGACCACTGAGAGTTCTACAGCCCACCCCATTGCTTGGGACCCCAGCCAGCCTCTCTTGGTAAACAAAGATCAAGCATCAACCCTACTGCTGCTACCAGAACCAGCTCTTACCTGCAAGCGCCACCTACTGGTGTGGAGGTTGACCTGCACCTGGGCATGAGAAGCTTCTCATGACCTTAACCACCAGGCTTCTCAGGAGGCTGTAAGCCTGCTCACCTCTCTGGTACACTGTTACTATTAATACGACTAGAATTTGAGAAAGCCATTGCACTGAGGCTGTCTCTAACTAAGGAATTCATACTCTTCACCACTGAACACACCCAGAAACAAAGTCAAGTAGCCGTATTGAACATATATTAGAGTCATATCCCCAAGAAGTGAGAACAGAGAACCCAGAAATAATACCACATTGCGGCCGGGCGCGGTGGCTCACGCCTGTAATGCTAGCTCTCTGGAAGGCCGAGGCAGGCGGATTGTTTGAGCTCAGGAGTTCAAGACCAGCCTGAGCAAGAGTGAGACCCCGTCTCTACTAAAAAAAATAGAAAGAAATTATCTGGACAACTAAAAACATATATAGAAAAATTAGCTGGGCATGGTGGCACATGCCTGTAGTCCCAGCTACTCGGGAGGCTGAGGCAGTAGGATCGCTTGAGCCCAGGAGTTTGAGGTTGCTGTGAGCTAGCCTGACGCTCGGCATTCACTCTAGCCAGGACAATAGAGTGAGACTCTGTCTCAAAATAATAATAATAATAATAATAATACCACATTGCTATGACCAACTGGTTTTTTACAAAGCAGACAAAAACATCCCCTGGGGACAAAAATGCTGTATTCAATAAATAGGGCTGGGATAAATGGATAGTCACATGCAGAAGAATGAAGCAGGATCCCTGTATCTCACCACATGTAAAAATAAACTCAAGATCAATTAAAGACTTAAATGTAACACCTGAAACCATAACAATTCTAGAATAGAACATAGGACAAACTCTTCTGGACATCAGCCTAGGCAACAAATTTATGAGAAAGACTACAAAGGCAAATCCAGCCACAACAAAAACAAATAAATGGGACTTAATTAAATAAAAAAGTTTCTACACAGCAAGGGAAATAATTGACAGATTAAATAGACAACCTACAGAATAGAAAATATTTGCAAACTATATATCTGACAAAGCGCTAATATCCAGAATCTACAAAGAACTCACATAAATCAGCAAGAAAAAAACAAATACCTCCATCAAAAAGTGGCAAAAGACATGAACAGAGTTTTTTTTTTTCAAAACAAGACAGATGAATGGCAAGAAACTTATGAACAAATGCTTGACATCACTAATTATCAGGGAAATGCATATTAAAACCACAGTGAGACACCACCTTACTCTTTTCAGAATGGCCATTACTAAAATGTCAAAAAATTATAGATGCTAGCATGGATGTGGTTTAAAAGGAACACTTATGCTCTTTTAGTGGGACTGTAAATTAGTACAACCTCTATGGAAAACAGTATGAAGATTTCTCAAAGAACTGAAAGTAGACCTACCATTCAATCCATTAATTCCACTACTGAGTATCTACCTCCGCCCCAAAAAAGTTATATCAAAAAGGCACCTATATCCACATGTTGATCACAGCATAATTCAAAATTGCAAAGATATATAATCAACCTAACTGCCTATCAATTGATGAGTAGATAAAGAAAATATGGTATATTATACCATGAAGTACTACTTCACCATAAAAATGAATGAAATGTCATTTGCAGCAACTTGGATGGAACCGGAGATCATTATCCTAAGTGAAGTATCTCAGGAGTGGAAAAACAAACATATGTTCTCACTAATAAGTGAGTGTTAAATGATGAGTACACATGGTCATAAAGTAGTGTAAGGGGCATTGTAAACTAAGAAGGGTTGGAGGGAGTGAGGGATAAAAACTTACCTTTCCAATATAATGTACACTATTGTGGTGATAAGCACACTAAAAGCCCTGACTTCAGCATTATATAATTCATCCATGTAACAAAAGCACTTGTACTCCCTTAATATTTTGAAATAAAAATTATTAAACTAAAAGCAAAATAAATACCACACAATGGTATTCAAAAGCACATTACTTGTCTTACTGAACAAGTTCTATTGCCTGGAATATTTGAAACAATGTAATTGCTCAAATAAATTTTTGAGTAAATGGATGAATAAACAAAAAGAACTACAAATCTCTGATGAAATAAATTGTGAAATTGTAGATGACACAAACAACAAATAGAAAAACATCCCATGTTCATGGATTAGAAGAATTAATATTGTAAAAATGACCACACTCTCCAAAGCGATCTACAGATTTAATGCAATCCCTGTCAAAATACCAATGTCATTCTTCACAGAATTAGAAAAAATATCAGGAAATTTATATGAAACCAAAAAAGAGCCTTAATAGCCAAAGCATTCCTCAGCAAAAAGAACAAATCTGGAGGCATCAAGTTATCTGACCTCAAATTATACTCTAAGTTCATAGTAACAGCATGGTACTGGTATAAAAATAGATACATACATCAATGGAACAGAATAGAGAATCCAGAAATGAAGCCACATATCCACAGCATACTTATCTTTGACAAAGTCAACAAAAACATACACTGTTGAAAGTACATTCTATTCAATAAATGGTGCCAGGAAAATTGAATTGCTGTATGTAAAAGAATGAAACTGGACCCCTGTCTCTCACTGTATACAAAAATAAACTAATGTAGATTAAATTCTTCAATGTAAGACCTGAAACTATAAAAAATACTAGAAGAAAACCTAGGAGAAACTCTTCTGTATGATGATCTAGGCAAAGAATTCCTAACTAAGACCTGAAAAGCAAAAGCAACAAAAATAAAAATAGACAGATGGTACTTCATTAAACTAAAAAGCTTCACAGTAAAATAATCATCAAAGTGAATGGACAACTTGAAGAATGGGGAGAAAGTATTTGCATAGTATATATCTGATAGGGGACTGATATCTAGAATTTACAAGGAACTCAGACAACTCAACAAGGACAATAACAACAAACCAAATAACCTCATTCAAAGTGGGCAAAAGACATGAATAGACATATTTCAAAAGAAGACACACAAAAATAACCAACAAGTCTATGAAAAATGCTCAGCATCACTAATAATCAGAGAAATGCAAATTAAAACCACAATGAGATATCACCTTATACCATTCAGAATGTCTATTATTTAAAAGTCAAACAATCACAGATGTTGGTGCAGATGTGGTGAAAAAGGAATGCTCATACACTGTTGATGGGAGTGTGAATTAGTACAACTTCTGTGGAATACAGTATAGAGATTTCTTAAAGAACTAAAAATAGAACTACCATTCAGTCTAGCAATCCCACTACTGGGTATCATTATATCAAAAAGATACCTGCACATATATGTTTATCACAGCACTATTCACAAAGATTTGGGATCAACCTAAATGTCTATGAATGGATGATTGGATTATGAAAATGTGATACACACACACACACACACACACACACACACACACACACACATACATACAATGGAATATTCAGCCATAACAAAGAATGAAATCATGTCTTTTGCAGCAACATGGATGGAACTGGAGGCCATTACCTTAAGTGAAACAATTGAGAAACAGAAAATCAAACCCTGCATGTACTCACTTATAAGTGGAAGCTAAATAATGTGTACACATGAACACATAGTGTGAAATAATATATGTTGGAGGCTTGGAAGGGTGGGAGGTTGGGAGATGGGTGTAGGGTGAGAAATTACTTAATGGGTAAAATGTACACTATTTGGGTGATGGTTAAACTAATAGCCCAGGCTTCACCACTATGCAGTATATCCATGAAACAAAACTACATTTGTATCCCTTAAATTTAAATAAATAAAAAATTTTAAATAGGAAGTGATAATGAAAATTATGAATTATGCATTTTTGTTAAAAAATAGAAAATATCTGGTGAAATATTTTAAAGATTTGTAAACTATGAATCTGACAAGGGGTTAATAACCAGAATATATAAGAAACTCAAAAAATTCAATAGCAAAGATCAAATAATTCCAGTTAAAAATATCTGTATACAACATTTCTCAAAAGAAGTCATACAAATGGCCAAAAGTATATGAAAGAATGCTCAATATCACTAGTTATCATAGAAATGCAAATTGAAACCAAAATGAGATATCATCTCATCCCAGTTAAAATGGCTATAATCAAAATGACAAAAAATAACAAATGTTGGCAATGATGCAAAGAGAGGGGAACACTTGTACACTCTTGGTGGAAATGTAAAGTAGTACAGCTACTATGAAAAACAGTATGAAGGTTCATCAAAAAAATAAAAATAGAATACCATATGATCCATCAATTCCATTGCTGAGTATATATGCAAGGAAATGAAGTCAGTATGTCAAAGAGATATCTGTATACCCATCTTTATTGCATCATTATTCGCAAAAGCCAAGATATGGAATCAACCAAAATGTCCATCAACGGATGTATGGATAAAGAAAATGTGATTATTTACACAACATACTACTATTCACCTGTAATAAAGAATGAAATCCTGTAATTTCCACTGATGTGGATGAGGCTGGAGGACATTTTGTTGAGTGAAATAAGCCAGGCACAGAGTGCAAATATCACGTGTTCTCACTCATATGTGGGAGCTAAAGAAGTTGATCTCATAAAAATAGAGAGTGGAACAATTGTTACTAGAGGCGGGGAAGGGTAGCAGGGAGAGGAGAATGGGGAGAAATTGCTCAATGGGTACAAAGTTACAGTTTAGGTAGGAGGAGTAAGTTCTAGTGTTCCATTGCACAGTAGGGTGACTATAGTTAACAATAGTATGTTGTATATTTCAAAATAGCTGGAATAGAGGATTTGTATTGTCCCCACTATAAAAGAATGATAAATACCTGAGGTGGTAGATATGCTAATTACCCTAATTTGATTATTACATATTGTATTCATGCATTGAAACATCACACTATACCCCGTAAATATGTACAAATATTACGTGTCAGTTTACAAAGGTTATAAAATGTTTGTAGAAATATTGTGTGGTCAAAACTGACTGAGATTGGATGAATTTATTTAAAAGGTATTAGTAAAAATTAGCTTTAGTATTTATAGTACACTGGTGCAAAAGTGCAATTTGGTCTTCTCTGTTAAAATGACAATTTTCTTTGAGTGTTGGTCTGAGAATGTGAAGGTTTCTTTTTTTTATGTCATCGGCCTAGAAAAAAAGATTTTGTGTTTTATCAATATAATTTATTTTTTTTCATGTTGTTTTTCATTAGGTCTTTGATCATTTAGGAAAATCGAGTCTTCTTTATTAAAAGAATTAATTTTTTGTGCACAACTAAGTAACTTTCTGTATTTGCCTTTAAATTGTTTTATTGCCACTTTGATTAAATAGATAACCAAATAATATTTAATCAAGTGTTTTAAGCCTTTTGACATTTTTGACAAACTTCTCAAAATCAAATTCTAAATTAAGTCTTTTTGACCTCAAATTAACTTTGAGATTTTCCATTTGGCCCCTAAAAACCCCAAAGAATGTGTCTTTGTAAAAGAGAGTTTTTAAACTACTTAGCTTTCTTTGATAATTTATATTACATGGGAAGCATTCTCAAATAATATATGATGCAAAATCTTCTGTAAGTTATATTTATGCATGTTATTAATATGATTGTTCTAAAAATTATTTGAGAGTCCTAGAAATGTGATATGTTATCAGTAATAATTTTTCATTATTATGTTAAAATGCTGTACAGGCATGGTGGCTCACACCTGTAATCCCAGTGCTTTGGGAGGCCAAGATGGGAGAATAATTTGAGGCTGGGTTCAAGACCAGCCTGGGCAACATAGTGAGACCCTGCGTCTACAAAAAATAACAATAATAAAATTAGCCAGGCATTTTTGCATGTTCCTGTAGTCCCAGCTCTGTGGGAGGCTGAGGCAAGAAGATTTCTTAAGCCCAGGAATTTGAGGTTACAGTGAGCTATGATTCGGTCACTGCATTCCAGCCTACACAATAGAGCAAGACCCTGTCTTTAAAAAATGCTGTATGCCGCAGAAGTAACCAGATTTTCTTGTCAATTGCTGATTATAATGAACTCTCATCCCATCTTTAACCATGGCCATTTTAAATTTTGTTGTCCATAATTAATTGCTTTATTTTGATGCTCTTTCTGAAAGATCTTTGCAAGCAACTGTAATCCTAAAGTGTTATGTCTTCAAGGAAGTTCATTAAAAGGGTAGAGGGACTCTGACAAGTACATGTTTCTAATAATTTTGAGATCATGTCATTGGATTGGGTAAGAATTTCCAGAGTTCTAATGAAGAAACTGATGGCTTCATGAAATTGTTAACCAAGATCAAGCAGAGCAAAAATTAACTATACAAGACTGAATCAACTGATGAGGATAACATTTTTATGACTTTTTACGTGAAATTTTGCTGGTTCTTATTTTAAATGTTTATTTTCTATACTTAAGGACACTTTTTTTTTCTCTTAAGCTATCTGTAGCTTACAACAATTTGGTAAAGTATACCTTTGTGAACAGAATTAAAACATTTACTTTTTCTCTCTACCTGATCCCTTCAGAAGCTATTTGTGAGTATTCTTATTTTATGGCAATATGATTATTTGTATTGATATAAGTTAAATAAGGACCTGTTCTTCTAACATGATACAATTGGAAACACTGGTTATATTATCAAGGCTTTGACTGGAATGTCATATGTTCAAATATCACGTGACAATTTTGAGGAACTAAGATTCACTTTATGGAGCCAATAAAGCTCTCCTTGGAAAAACTGGCCTGGTATCTTGAATACATGGTTCACATGGTTGCCTTTTATGTGGGTAAAGAATGTTCTGACAGGCCCTGGAACCTTGGGATACTTTGGGGACCTCTAGCAGAAAGGAATTCACCCAACTATATGTACTGCAGGTAGCTTGATGATGAGTCCTCGGCTTGGCTTCTGACCCTCAAGAGGCTTTTAAAAGTCTAATTTGAGATTCCTTATGAAAAGTGCCAGCAAAATGAATGTAAAAAGAACCTATATGATCAACAAATATTATTTCTGCACTTACAGAAATAATCAGCCCAAGTTTAATGACACTAAACTTATTTTTCAAACAAATCAGTCTTACTTTGAGTATCTTTGGTAGAAATGGGGGTTATTGTAGAGAGAAAAACCATGCTTCAGAGGAAAACCATAGTGCACTCATTGTTTTTGAGGATTTGTTATCTACCTGACGTCTGGACTGGATCCTGAAATTCTTCTTGTTTCCTCCAATATTTGTCTACAGCTCTCCAAACTAATATTTTCAGTTTTTTCTCCCAGCCTTCTGCTTTGGAATCATTGGAATTAAAACTGCTCTTTTTCTGAATCCCTAAAAGCTGAAGCTGGACAACTTGATATAGACTTCAGGGAAATCACCATACCAGCTTATGTATGAACAACCTTCATGCCTGTTGCTGTATGGACTACTCAGAAAGTTCACCTATTATAAACTAAAAATCAGGAAAATCTGTCAGATTGCCACTGCCTGCACAACCCTAACCCCAAAGATACCTCGAGCCCAAATCTAGAAATCTCAACTGGCTATCCTCTGGACTTAGGAACTAGTTTATACACTACTGCCAACATTAATCATTGTTTTTATTTTGTTTCCGTAGAAATGCCTCTTGTTAAATATCTGATTACTTGTACCATACAGAGGTCTGACTTTGGTAGAAGCCTACCTGCAATGCTACCTCCTGAAATGAGACACAACTGTTACGTGTTTAATTGGACTGATTTACTCTCAAGACTGAAAGTCTGATTCAGTGGCTTATGAGACAATCCAACAACCCAATTTCTGGACTGTGAAACTTTTGGGGGAAGTTTCAGATGGGAGAACATTGGGACTCAGAAAGTGATACTATGAAGTATGGCACTTTGACATGCTGAATACTTTAGACTGAAGGAAAGGGGCTCAGAAGCAAGATCTTTCTGACCTTCTCCTGTCCTTCTTTCTCCTGCTCCCTTTTCTCCCCAAAGGGAAGACATAGAAACTAGGATTCCTGATCCCCAAGGTAGGTCACAGAAACTAGAATCTCTTTCTCTCTCTCAATGCCAGACATAAAAAATAGAAATATTACTCTAACTTCCTGTACCTTTCTGTGTAGGAGCTGGCCATGAAGAAATTCTCTGACCTACTTTGTCTAACAATGGGTCATAAGACCCTCATTCCAGAAGGGGTCCTGCCCTATCCCCAGGAGGAAGGAATACTATACAGAGAAGTCAAGAAGAATCTGAACAGACAGGTCTTGCTGAGTTTTCCCACCCAGTCTATGACCATTAGGTCTAGGTCATACCTTTGTTTCTCCCCAATCACATTTCTATATAGCTGTCCATTCTTTATCAAATCTCAGCATAAAAATGGACAGTTTTCCCTTGAGGCTTTGAATCTTCATTTCTAAAAGCTATTGTGTTATGTAAAACTTTGATTAAATAAATGTTATGCTTTTTTATTGTTAACCTGTCTTATATTATAGGAAGTGCCAGACATGAGTGAAGAAAAGTATCATGCCTTTTTTTTTTTTGTCTCTACAGGATGCATTTTTTTGTGTGTAGAGCAAATTGTATTTGCAAAATAGCACAAAAGGCAATCTCTTAGTTACTTTTCCTGCTTTTTCTTGATACATTAATATAATTAGATACTGTGAAAAATAATATAAAGCTATAACATTATTTTGGAAAATAATCTTTTTTTCAGGGAGTGTTAAAATTTTTTTTTTTTTTTTTTTTTTTTTGAGACAGAGTCTCACTGTGTTGCCTGGGGTAGAGTGCCGTGGCATCATCCTAGCTCACAGCCACCTCAAACTCCTGGGCTCAAGCGATCCTTCTGCCTCAGTCTCCTGAGTAGCTGGGACTACAGACATGCACCACCATGCCCGGCTAATTTTTTCTATATATTTTTAGTTGTCCGATTAATTTGTTTCTATTTTTAGTAGAGACGGGGTCTCGCTCTTGCTCAGGCTGGTTTCGAACTCCTGAGCTCAAACAATCCGCCCGCCTCGGCCTCCCAGAGAGCTAGGATTACAGGCGTGAGCCACCGCACCCAGCCAAGGGAGTGTTAAAATTTGAGAGCTACATTAGAGTTATTAAAGCAGCGATAACAAGGAAATCTCAGTTATGAAAATAAAACTATTGGTAAGAAAGGGGTGAAATTTTTAATTTAAAAAATTTACACAGATTAATAAATTTGGTAAAAAAAATTTCACAGGCTAGAATAAAAGGCTGATACATATTTTGAAGTCTGCTTTTAAGCAATCCTTATCATTCTCATCTATTGAGACCTACTGGACACTGGTACAACAAGAAAACATTGTATGCTGACTCCATCTACAGGGCTTATAAGTAGAGGTGTACAACACATACATAAAATAAATTTATTCCAGATGGCATTTTCTGAGTCCAAAATTTTACAACAATTATGGCAGAAATATTGATGAAGAATTTTGACTGCTTGCTGGCATGGTCCCAGCAAATTTCTATGAACTAAGTAAGACACAAGCTGAAGACTGAACTTTTGATGTGGAAAGAAGAGACATTCCAAGAAGGAGTGAGAAGGTAGCAGGAATTTGTATGTCTTATAGAAAGCGATACATAGCTCATTTACATTGGAACAAAGGATGTTGTACTTGAAAAACAAAAGTGATAAAAATAGGGTTGGAGATGTAAGTAGGAACCAGAATTTGGAGGACGGGTAGAATTCCTTCAATTTTTCTCAAGTTTTAGTTTAGATTAGATTAGGAAAACCTGCTTAGAAGTAATTTTTGACCTAGTTAAGTTTTGAAATCCCTCCTGAGCTAACTGTGTGTCTTGGCAGGGATGATTGATGTCTCCTGTGGCTAATGGCTGAAGCATTGTTTCTCAGAGCAGGATTCTCTGGCCTGGAACAACACATCCATGAATAGTGATTTAATGACCATAGAGGCACCTGCTTGTCAAAACCTTAGGCTCTGCCGTGTTCCTGTAGTGTTTTTTGTTCTCAGTCTCTGCCTGGTGCTGTCTTTCGACAACTTTTATTGAATGTACCCTGTGCTCTCATAAAGATGATAATCTCTTTCTTCCCTTCTCAGCAGCATAAAAATACTGTGGTTATGTGATGTCGTTTCATAGGAGAAATAATGTAGAGCTAAGATAGGACAGTCATGGGATGTAAAAGTTTTAAGGTCCACTGGGCTGGGGTGATTTTTCTTCATCAGTTCCCTAGAGGATTCATATAAGTAATAACTTTTTCTTCCAAAGCCTTTTAGGATTGGCAGTTCTTCTCAGCATTTATGAGGTCTCAAGCACTGGGACCCTATGTATATATAATCAGACATAAATAGAATACTAAATGCTCTCCTTTCTCTGTGCTGACTTTAACAAACTAATTTTCCAAAATGGTGCAGGCAGTGCCTAAAGAAGATTAGCTAATTAGATACAGTCTAGGTGACTAAAGCTCCACAATGAGCAAGTTGAAGCATTCATGACAGCATAAAAATTCTGGAGGGACTGCCTTGGAACACATTGGCACCTGCAATCAGAACAGTTTCTACTAACATTGGCTTATTTGATAATTTCATTCATTCTCATGGCCAATGAGAAATTTAGAAATCTAAAATTCTAAATTTCCAAATTTAGATTTTTGTGAGAGAGGTGAGAGGTGTGGATCCTGTTTCAGTCTTCTATGTGTGCCTATCCAATTTTCCAGCACCATGTATTGAATAAGGATTCTTTTCCCCAGTATATGTTTTTATCTGCTTTGTCAAAGATTAGATGGCTGTATGAGGATGGTTTTGTATCTGTGTTCTCAGTTCTGTTCCATTGGCCTATGTCTCTGTTCTTGTGCCAGCACTGTGCTGTTTTAGTTACTAAAGCCTTGTAGTATAGCTTGAAGTGTGGAAAATTGATGCCCTCCAATTTGTTCTTTTTGCTTAAGATAGCTTTCGCTATATGGGATCTTCTCTGGTTGCATACTAAGCGAAGAATTATTTTTTCTAGATCTGCAAAAAATGATGTTGGTATTTTAATAGGGATGGCATTGAATCTGTAGATCACTTTGGGTAGTATAGACACCTACTCAGCCACAAAAAAAATCAATGGTGATCTAGCACCTCTTGTATTATCCTGGATAGAATTGGGCCCCATTCTACTAAGTGAAGTATCACAAGAATGGAAAAACAAGCACCACATGTACTCACCATCAAATTGGCATTAACTAATCAACATTTATGTGCACATATAGTAGTAACATTCATCGGATGTCAGGCAGGTGGGAGGGGGGAGGAGGGATGGGTATATACACACCTAATGGGTGTGGTGTGCACCATCTGGGGGATGGACATGCTTGAAGCTCTGACTCAGGTGCGGAAAAGGCAATATATGTAACCTAAACATTTATACCCCTGTAATATGCTTAAATAAAAAATAAATAATAAATAAATAAAAACAAATTTAGATGTGCACATCTAAAGTTTTAAATCCTTCTTTTGTTCTCCAGACATACATATCCATTTGTATACTAGAATTTCAATTTGCATATCATGCAGGCACTTCTAGATTAGCACATCCAAAGCCAAGCTCAGCCTCCCCTTTTACACCTCCTCTGGTATTTCCTATCCACAGATATCATCCCCACTATCCACCCAGTTGCCAAAAACTGTACATTTATAAGTTATCTTAAAGTTCTTCCTGTCCCTTTCTTTCCATTCTATCAATAGTAGCCATATTCATATCTTATCTATCTCTATTTTATTCTTGATTAATTAAGAGCCTTAATAATCTCATGCCTCCTACCAGTCTGTCTTTAATATTAACTCTGTAATGATCTTTCTTTATCATGTCAATATCACAGTGTAATGCTGCAAATCAAAACACTTCAATTGTACCTATCACTTACAAGATTAAAATTTAAACATCTCTGTATGTAATCCAGTCATCATCATCTGATCCCTGCTCACCTGCCTAGCCTCTTGTACTTTCTGCTATCTTAGTCCCACCACCTGCAGGTCTCTCATGACCTCCATGCCTCTATGTGTTTTCTAATTCCACAAACCTGGAATCCTCTATCCCTGTTGTGGTAGCCCAAAAAATGGCCCCCAAATATATCAGGTTGTATTCCTTAGAACCTATAAACATTATCTTATTTGGAAAAAGGATCTTTGCAGATATAATTAAGTGTCTTGAGATACGGAGATTGTCCTGGATTATCTGGTGGGTTCTAAGTGCAATCACATGTATCCTTATAAGAGGGAGACAGATGGAGATTTTATACAGAGACAGAGAAATTTCAAGATGCTGGCCTTGAAAATCGGAGTGATGGGGCCACAAGCCAAGAAATGCTGGCAGCCACCAGAAGCTGAAAGAGGAAAGGAATGCATTTTTCCCTAGAGCCTCAGGAGGGAGCATGTCCCACCTGACACCTTGATTTTGGCCCAGTGATACTGATATCAGACACCTGGCCTCTCGAACTGTGACAGAATAACTTTGGATGTTTTAAGTCACAAAGTTTGCAGTAATTTATTACAGCAGCCATAGGAAACTGATACAACTGTTATTGCTGTTATTCTCCTGAACATTTATTGTTCTCACACATTATTCACCCCCAACCTGGAATGCTTCTCCTCTGTCTCTCTCTCTGTAAAATTCCTGTTTATTTTCAGAGAATACTCTGTGAAGCTTTTTCAATTCTCTTGGGCACATCTGCACTCTGTCCCATTGCACCTATTATTTTTTTTAACATCCTTATATTTGTAGCAGTGGTATAAGTGGTAGTATAGCTGCCTCAATGGTTATGGATATAGGGCACCCGATTCAGTGGAGGTGGTTGAATAACCTTCGACAAGTTTTATCTTGAAGCCTGTTTCCTTATCTATAAAATATGAATAATAATGGAATCTACCTTGTGGTTTTGTTGTGAGGAATGGAGATAACCTTTGTAAATATGATATCTGGCAAATAGTATGTACTCAATAAATATTATCTGCTCTTAGAGAACTGTGTTTTCCTTGTTTTTATGACTTTCTCTTCACTGGACCATGAGCATTTTGAAGAAGGGGAATTCTTTTTATACCCAGTGCCTGGCTGACAGTTTATGTTTGAATGGTACTTAATGGATAAATGAATGAAATGTGACTTTTATCATAGGTCTTGCTATTAAATCATTACTCTCTTTCCTGGAGCTCTCAAAATGCCTATTCTTGTTTTCCTTCATCCTTAGAAAAATGTGACATTGTATTTTTTATTGATAGAATGTGGTAACACATTAGCTGTCATCTCTAAACTGGAGTTCTTATGGATGCAAGACTCAGATGGTAATTGCCTACTTTGTGGTTGGGCCTTAAGAATATATTTAGCTTTGTATTTAATTTAAGAGATCCACATTTTCTACCCCTATTTTAATTTATACTGGGTTCAGAGGGAGACTATCTGGAGGACTTAAAAGACAAAAATAATTTAACACTTGGTTAAATAAAACTTATTTATGTATGGAGCTCATGTGTGTGGCTTTGCAATCAAAGGCCAAGTAGCACAGAGCGATTCAGTTTTATTTGACAGAAGTGTTCAGGATTGCTGATTGCTGGAGCTCCTATCATCTGCCTCCGTCTCCATTTTATAGGACCCATTGGACATTGATTAAATGTCCAGCAACAATCAGTCCTCAGAAAAGTATTTTGTTGTTGAAATCATCTTTGTAGAAATTCTCCTAAAATAATAATGGTCATTTTTTTCCCTGAGGAAACTTAAATGCAGAGTTACTTTGTACTCCATACCATTGCAAATGACCTTCCAAGAAAATGAAGCATGTAGCTGAAAGAACGTTTTACGTGATTACTTAAAGAGCAGTAATACATTGAGGAAATACTTGACAGGTTGATGGCTTGAATATAATCTTGGGCTTTGTTTAACTGAGTCTTCACAAAACTCTTTGTTCCTAAGGGAGCACGTTCAAATCTCCTAAAACTATTTAGTAAAAAGCATAACAGTATGTGTATGTCTAATGTGCTATGTTGTAATTGTCTTTTTACTTCTCTCTCTCTCTCTGTCTCTTTGTCTCTGTCTCTCTGTCTCTCTGTCTCTCTCTCTCTCTCTCTCAGACATTAAATGCTTTAATGGAAGGTATTATGCATTATTCACCTTTTTATACCTACCACTAAGCAGACTGCCTGGCACATCATTAGTTGTTAGGGGAATGTAGATTACAATTGCAATATAATTTTAATGGCTATAATAATGAAGATAGATAATACTAAGTGTTGACAAGGATGTAGAGAAACTGGAATTCTCATGCATTTCTGGTAGAAATGTAAAACTGCATACTCAATTTGATAATACAGTTTGTGTTTTCTTAAAAATTTAAGCATAAGTTTACCATATTATCCAGCAATTACACTCCTGGGAATCTATTCAAGAGGAATGAGTTCATTCTTTGCTCATCAGTATTATCTCTGTATTTCCTCCCTGGTCCCCCACTCTAATCCCAACAAAATAGATGCTTCCTTACTTCTCTTTTCTGCTCTGTCCTGAGGTCAAAGTAATATAGCTAAGTTAAAAATCTAAATGAATAAAGTCCAGAAGAATGAGGAAGTATTTTCATGTTTATATATGGGACTGATTGATTTGTTGATAAACATTTTATCTATGAGAAAATTGGTAATTTTGGAAAAATGTCTAATGTACAAATTCATGTTCATCTTAACCTCAGAATATAACCTTATTTGGAAATAAGGTCTTTGCAATTATAATTAGTTAAGATGAGGACATATTGGAGTAGGATGGGCCCTAAATCCAATATAACTTGCATCATTATATCAAGAGGAGAGAACACAGATATACACAGAAAAAAGTGCCATGGGAAAATGGAGGCAGAGATTGGGGTAATGCAGCTTCAAGCCAAGGGATACCAAGGATTGCTGGTACCATGAGAAGTTAGGAGGAAGCAAGGAAAGATCTTTGCTCCCTCTAGAACCTTTAGAGGGAGCATGGCCCTGCCAACACCATGACTGCAGACTTCCAGCTTCCAAAACCCTGAGAGAATAAATTTGTCTTGTTAAGTCACCCAATTAGTAGTACTTTGTTATGACAGTGCTAGGAATCTAATACGCTTACATTTATTGAAATAAAAATATACATGTTTATTCATATCAAAGAGTCTGTTAAGTGATTTGTTTTGGCAAGAAAGTTCTGGCTTTAAAATTATTTCACAGCTAGCCGTGGAACTCAGCAACTCACATTTCACAGATGCCATGTATCTATTTAAATTGATGTCATAAACATTTACCCAAGAATCCAACTGTGTTGACACTTACAAAAAACTTAGGTTATAATTTAGAAAGTTGATGAGAAAATTGTCTAGGAGTAATTTAGTGGTAGAATTAAAGATTTAGATGCTTATGACTTTTAACACAATAAAAGATGTGTGCCATGTATTATGCACAAAGCATATGTATTTTTTAAATCACATTAAAGGTGTTAAAAGGTGTTATGTAGGGACATTTTTTAAATCCAACTTGATTTACTTGACTCTGTTTCCTTTAATATGAATTAATATGTGAGATCATACAATTAAAGGAAAGATATTGCAAAGCTTAGCCAGACCACGACAGTGTTAATGTATTAAATTGAACATAATTTGTTTTACATTTTCTAAAATGAATTGATACATAATAATATTGGTAGGATTTCCCATTTTCTGAAAAATGTATTTTGCACATTTCAGCATTTAAAATAAAATACTCACTTTCATTTTTTACTGGAAAAAGAATTTCTAAAATACACAGGCAATTGGAACAGTTTGTACTATTTTTTTCACACAATTTTCTAATAGCACCAAAGTAGATTCTCATTAAAGTCTGTCAAAATAGTTGCACCTATTACAATAAGGGCACAAAAATAATATCTTTCTAAGTGCATGTCCTATGTGGCTGGTAACTGTAGCATTATAGGTTTGGGACCTCTTAAAGTATTTCCAGTGAAGACAAATATTGCAAAGACTGAATTTTAAATTTATAAAATCCTTCCGTTTCAGTCTCATGGAGTTGCTGTTCTCATTTAATTCTTATATGACCATATGAGTTAGGTATTAATGTCTCTGTTTCACTAATGGAAAAAACTGAGGCTAATTGTTATGTGAGTTGCCCAAGTGGTAGAACTATTGTTTGTGCCTAAGTCTGAACAAAAGTCTGTACTCTTTCAAGAATAACATATTACTTTACCTAATGTGGATTATATTTTAAGACTTGTTTAAAATCACTGGGCCTTGTGTAAAAGATTAGAATTTGAATCCTGTCTCTTCTATTTATTAACTCTGTAGTATTAGGCCAATTCTATGAACCTTAATTTCTTTTATTATGGTAAGAACATTTAACATGATATCTGCACTCTTAGCAAATTTTAAGTGTAAATATAGTATTATTAACTAAAGACATGATATTGTATACTGGATCTCTAGAGCTTTATCATCTTGCATAATTGAAACTTTAAACCTTTTGAATAGCAGCTTCCTATTTCCCTGTCTCCCCCGCCCCTAGCAACCAATATTTTACTCTCTGCTTTTGTGAGTTTTACTATTTTAGATTCCACATATGAATGGAATTTTGTAGTATTTGTCCCTCTGTGACAGGCTCATTTCACTTAGCATAATGTCCTGAAGGTTCATCTATGTTGTCACATATGGTGGAATTTCCTTCTTTTTTAAGGATGAATAATATTTTGGTGTGTGTGTGTGTGTGACATTTTCTGACAAATCCATTCATCTGTTCACGGACATTTAGGTTGTTTCTACATCTTGGCTATTATGAATAATGTTGCAATGAACATGAGTGTACAGATATCTCTTTGAGACCCCAATTTCATTTCTTTTGGATAAATACTCAAAAGTAGAATTGCTGAATCATATGGGAGTTCTATTTTTAATTTTTTGAGGAATCTCCATACTGTTTTCCATAATGGCTGCAAAATTTTATATTCTCACAATAGTGTACAGGGGTTCCAATTTCTCCATTCCTTTGTCGTTTTTATCTGTAGTGATTCAATTGCAGCTAACTCCAGCACTTAAACACATCACAGTTATTGATTCATTTAATCTTCATAACAACACTATAAGGCAGATAAATGTCCCCACATTACACAGGAGGAAAATGAGATTTAGAGATTTTAAATAACTTGCTCGAAGTCACAAACTACTCAGTGACAGATCATGGACCCCAGCTTCTAAGACAGTGTGCTGCCTGCCTCTCTGTGAAGACGGAGATATATAACACCCATTGCAGGGGTTGTTAGCATAAACAATGTGTGTGTATGTAGGCACTTTGTAAAATAAAAAGGACTAAACTTATAAATTAGAGTGCTTTTCTTACACTGTGGAGGAAATGATAGATTAGGAAATTTTCTTATAATAACTTTCTATGGAATTTAAGTAACTATTGTCACATCCTAATCCTGCTGACATATTTCTCGAAATATTCTTTGAAACAAGATAAACACTTTGCTTCATTTAACAGATGAAGCTAACTGTAAAAGTTGTTTACTGCTAGTTTAGCAATTCATGGCTTATAATTACTTCTTTATTGCTTGAATTGCTCTAAATGAGGATCATTTGTTGAAGTCAATTAGTGTTTTATTAATGTCTAATATTTGCATGAGAAAAATTATTATGTATTTTAACAGTAAGTTATTTGCTATAATATGGTATTTATTGCAGAGAACATTGATTCCTTTTTGATGCCTACCCATTTTGATAATAAGATGATTTTAGGTATTTATTAATTATCTTATTGGACTTCTGAATTTCAAACTTTTTTTGATAAGAAACTAAAATTCCGAATCATAAAATTCTGCCCATAGTTATCTGTATTTGGTCTCTGACAACCAAAGTTAATGATGTTTTCTGTGATTATTGTAATGCCACATTACTTCATGAGGGCTTTCATAGTCTACCATCCTTTTTCTTCTTCATCATCATCATCTTCTTCATCTTCATCTTATTTTTCTTCTCTTCCTCGCATCCCCTTCCATTTCTTCTTCTTCAGAACAACCTTTTGGTAATCTATAATTACAAAAGCCCCCTTCTAATTTCTTGTCAAAGATAAAAATACAAATAAAATTATTTTTATTTCTTTTACGTTTGCAATCTCGGTTAAGACATTAGGGCAGATACTGCCTTTGGGTTGTGGGGTAGGTAGTGGAATGAAATACCCTCACCACCCAGTAGTGACTTAATGGTCTGCTTCCTTCCACTTTGTGCTTTATCGTGACAGAACTATTCACTTCAAACTATAGTGTTTGAAGGGAGCTGTGTTTCCATTCTATGGATGTATTTTATATTCACATGTTTCTAGCTGTCAAAATAGAGAGCATTTCATATGCTTTAGATCAGCTATCAAGAGGGTTCTAATCATATAACTTTGCTAAAATGAATAGAAATAAAATTACCCAGATAGGGAAAATCTTGTTCCTAGTAATAAAGTCACCATTGTATAAATATGAACAGAGTGGCAGTCTTAAAGTATAACAACATACTCTACTTATTCATACAGGTTCTTTGGAGATGTGAACCCATTTTCAGTCTATTTGAGTATAGTTTAAATAACTACATACATTATTTATTGTACTTATGTAATGCCATCCTAGAAGCTGAAACATTGTCTAAAGATACTTTGAAATTTTAGACAGCAGCAATAGCAGTTTTAAAAGATTGTCTAATAGCCTAGAATGTAGTTTTCGGTGTAAGGGTCTATTCATTTGTGTAGGGCAACAAAACTCACTGGCTTTGACTGGAGACTGAGTCTCTCTTGTGATGTAGCTAATGCTGCATGGTGCCTGTGGTGCCTGTGTCTTCGTGACAGCCCCTGTCTAGCTTGTGCCAGCCTTTAGATCTGGGCCTGGAATGGTGAAGCTGAGAATTAGTCCTTATTTTTGAGAATGGAGAGAACAACGTGAAAGGGGATATATGATCTCAGCAGTGACCACAGTAACAATACTAAATGTTTTGGGGGACAGGAGGCACTTCTGGTTCCTTAAGAGTTCTCCGCATTATGGTATTTACTGGAAAAATAGTTACTCCTCGTAGCTACTTATTGTTGAATCGATGAATAATTTTAAGAATTTTGTTGCAGCATGAAAGTAAGGTTTACCAAAACCAGATTTTTTTTACCAGAATACATTATTATTTTAACCAACATAAAGTATATGAAAATAACACATTATGAGTCTAAAAAATGTTGTCATGGTTACTTTGACCACCAGAATAAGTTTTTTCCTCCTCTTTATCCTGGAAAGAAATCACAACATCTGTTTCTGATATTTTAGGATAATAAACAACTTTTTTTATTCCAATTGAAGTATAAAGTATTTTTGTCAAATGACATAATTTCTTCAAATAGTTATTGAAAAGGAAATTTCATAATTCTCATTGACTCCTCTGGGACTAACTCTGGAAAGTCATTGGAACAATAACTAGACATTAGATAGTAAGATCAGAATTATAGGTTTCATGGATTCTATTACTGTTTTTACCCACATATAAATTATTTAACCTGCTTATAACTACATATTGGGTGCACAGTACTAGAAAGAATTATAGTTTACCTGAAAGAACTTAAACTCTAGGAGAAAATAATATATTTCTAAAGTAGAACATCAAATTTGCAATAATTTGTTCAGTACTGTATGTTAATGAAGAGACAATTCAAAGTGTGAGAAAAGAAACATATAGAATCAGAGTGATCTCTAAGAAGTCAAAGAATAAATCTGTTTTGTTCAGAATACTGTTTATCTGATGACCACAAAACTACATGTTCATTGAAGAAAATTTGAAAAACAAATTGCCTACAAACGCTTATCCAGAGATAACCACTGTGTGTGGCTGTGATCTCAGCTGACACTTTTTCTTTTATCTGGGACTGTCTTTCCAACCCTCTTCACCTGGCTAATTCCTATTCCTTCTTTAGGTCTTATTTTAACTGGAACTTGCTCTCAGAAAAATTTTCAAACCTCCTAAGTTACTTTAGGTTCCCCTGCTAATATGTTCCCAGTTATTCTCTAGGCTTCCTCTAAACTCAGGAAATGTTTATGGTCCTGTGTGTGGTGGATGCTGTGGATGCAAGCGACAAACATGAGAAAAATGATCTCTCCCATCATGGAGTTGGCAATTATAATGGAGACAGACAATAAACAAAAAATTCATATGTAACTGTAATTTTGTTGTAATTACTTGTTAAATGTATCTTCCTCATTAGACCATCAACTCCGTAGGGCAAGGACCATGTTTGTTTTGTTCAGAGAAATTAGATAGTAAATAAATATGTGTGTGTGTGTGTGTGTGTGTGTGTGAAATGAATGAGCACTGAAGGAATGAACAAATAAACTCAAATTTTTGTGTGTTTTTTCTTATTTCTTATTAATTCACATACATAAACATACATATTTTTATATTGGCTCAAAATTGGGATCTTTTAATAAATATATACTGTAGTTTTTCACAACATTATATATTTTTTATTTCAGAATATTATGAAGGTGCAAACATTTTGGTTACATATAATGCCTTTGGCTCGCCCAATCCAGGGCTACAAGCGTGCCCTTCCGCCATACAGTGTGCACCTCGTCCATTAGTTGTGAGTTTACCCACCTCCATCACCCCCCTCCCACCTGACTAGCACCCAATGAATATTACTTCCATGTGAGCATCTTAGCGTTGATCAGTTAGTACCAATTTGATGGCGAGTACATGTGGTGCTTGGTTTTCCATTCTCATGATACCTTACTTCAAAGGATGGGTTGAACCTCTATCAAGGACAATATAACAGGTGCTAGTTCACCATTGTTTTTTGTAGTTGAGTAGTATTCCATGGTATACATATACCACAGTTTATTAATCCACTCATATATTTATGGGCACTTGGATTGTTTCCACATCTTTGCAATTGTGACTTGCACTGCCATAAATATTTGAGTGCAGGTGTCTTTATTATAGAATGTCTTTTTTTCCTTTGCATAGATGCCTAGTAGTGGGATTGCTGGATCAAATGGTAGTTCTACTTGTAACTCTTTGAGATATCTCCATATTACTTTCTACAGGGGTTGTACTAATTTGCAGTCCCCCAGCAGTGTAAGAGCATTCCTATCTCCCATATCTTCACCAGCATTTGTTGTTTTGGTACTTTTTGATAAAGGCCATTCTCAGTGGAGTTAAAGAAATCTCATTGTGGTTTTGATTTGCATTTCCCTAATGATTAGAGATGTTGAGCACTTTTTTATATGTTTGCTGGCCATTATTCTGTCTTCTTTTGAAAAGTTTCTGTTCATGTCCTTTTCCCACTTTTTGATAGGGTTGTTTGATTTTTTCTTGTTAATTTTCTTAAGTTCTATATAGATTCTTGTTATCAGCCCTTTATTGGATGTGTAGCATGCAAATATTTTCTCCCATTCTTAGGTTGTCTATTTGCTCTAATGATAGTTTCTTTGGCTGTGCAGCTTTTTAATTTGATCAGGTGCCATTTATTTATTTTTATTGCTGCTGTGATTGCTTTGAGGATCTTCTTCATAAATTCCTTGCCTAGGCCGATGTCTATAAGAGTTTTTCCAAAATTTTTTTCTAGAATTCTTAAGGTTTCACACCTTAGGTTTAAGTCTATTATCCATTGTGAGTTGATTTTTGTGAGAGGTGAGAGAGCCCCTTTTCAGCATTCACTTCCTGTGCTCTGGTCCCACTGACCACCAGAGGTGAGATGCCTGTGTCCAAACTCTCTCATGTGGTCATGGTAGTGGGAAGTAACCACTTAGACCAGTCCCTCCCGAGCCCTGTGTGGTCCCAGCACAGAGCACCAGAGAGTTCAAAATGATTCCCACTACTGTCTCCTCTCCACAGAGCCTGTCGTCCTGTGCCATGACTTTGCACCAACTTTGGGCGCGCCCCTGTCTGAGTGGGTGTGGAGGTCTGTGGTGAAGTCCGGCATCCTCCCGTGGGTCAATTACACTGCGCTGGCTGGCCATAGGTGCAGGCCCTCCTGTGCTCTGTTCCCTATTGTATATCTTCCACTCTCCAGTCTTTGCGAATGTATCTCCCTTTCACCTTTTTTCTTTCCTGTGCTGTGTGTCCCACACTGTTTCTCTGCAGATTCACAACATTGTTCCTAGGGGGGAGTGACCCACTCGTGTATAGCCGTCCAAGTTCTTCACCTCCTTCTCTGGGAGCAGTGAGCCAAGAGGCCACCACTAATCCACCATTTTTTCCTCCCTCTGCAGTATTATATTTTGAACATATGCCTGTGTGAGTAAACGTTTCAATGGTTGCATAATATTCCATTATAAGACTATACTAGGATGATTATTTAACTACCCCCTACTGAGATTCTTATTTTCACTCTTTTTCTGAGTCATCTAACCTAGTATCACACATTGATTTAGGTTGTTTCTGTTAGCTTGCTGTTATGAATTATGCTTTGATGCATATCTGTATACATAAATCTTTGTATCTTTGATTATATTTACTTGGAAAAATTGAATCACTGTACAGAAGTTCTTATCTTTTCTTAAGGCTTTTATATCAATCACCAAGTCATTTTTTAAAAAGGTAACTTATACTTCATTAAAGAATAATTGAGGTAATCTTAGTAGGTTTTGAACCTAGCAATGTATCTAATGTAATGGAAAAGAGCCTGGCAGGAGCAAGGGCACCAAAGTGAGAAGCAGCCACAATTAAAGAGACAAGAGGTGCATGTGATATGTTGTGCAGCCAAGAGGGATGTGATTGAAAATCTTGGGGCAGACAAACGCTAGGTGGGAGAATTTCAATTTTTTAAAACAGGTAGTTGGAAACTATTGTAGGATCCTGAGAGGAAAAGGATAAAACTATCTCTGGAGTAAAACATGTCTTAACTCAAATTAGTAACTTGGTGACCCTAAGCACTTGAGGTCACGGTTAATTTTCATCTATGTCCCATTCGCCTTTCAAATGTCTTTTGAAATATGTATACCTTTCTGGTTCTCCATCCCATCCCTATGACTGTGCGTTGGGAGAGGCTGTTTCAAATCTTCTCTATCTACTCAGATCCCTCTTTGAATCATTTCTAACCTACTGCCTGGGCAGTTCCATTTTTAGCGTAGAATTTTTTTAAGGAGAGTGTGAAATATTTCTAGCTATGCCAGGGAAAATGAGGAATAACCCTTACTGCCCAGAGATTTTCTTAATTTTATCCAATAGTCTACTGATAAAATAGGTAGGGAAATACAAGTCACCATAATTCAGAAAAACTGGAAAAACATATTGGTTTATTGTTTCTAGAATATTATCCCTGTTAGATTATTATTAAATGTGGTTTTTAAGAGTTTGTTATGGCACTAAACTCAGGGTAAGCTGAGAGTGGAGAGAGCCTGGAAGCAGGTCACATACTGTGTGCTTACCTCCAGCTAATCATATAATGAGATCATGATATGCCTCATATAGGAAAGTTCCAGAAAATCCCACATAACTTGTATTTTCCCTGGGAAAAAACAACTCAGGACATAATTTTTGCTGATGATTGGCCTGAAGTATCATCTTTAAAATTTAGAAGATTAAATTTTTTCTCTAAACACAAATTTCTAGCAGCCCTCCATTAATCATCACAGACTTTCTTTCAGAGTCCAGAAATCCTTTAGAAAGAGGAGAGAAAATGGATTTTTCCTGTAGAATATAGATGAATCTTTGGTATAAATCATGTGAATTTATATTGAATAACTAGACAGCTTATTAATTCTAAGAGTGTTTAGCCCAAAGCATTTTTATGTACACTGTAATTTGTCTTGAACACTTAATGGTAGCATTCTGCTGCTCTTTTTTTTATTTCCAGAGCTGAAATCTTCAGATATTTGTTCTTGTGTAATAACTTTGTATTGTTTCATTATATTTACCTTTAGTATTTCAAAATTTTCTCCACTATACAAAGGTAAGGTAATACATGATGATATCTGACTCAGTGTACCTTGTATACTTAGGCTGAAGAACTATTCAATTATAGTCATTCTCTCTCCTCATTTGGCTTCTATAACACTTTTTCTCTTTCGGTTCTTCCCTTAACTGCTTTACTGAATGACTCCTCTTTATCCTTTCAGTCCCTAAATGTTGAGATTCACCACAATTCTATCCCATAGATTCAACTATTTTCTGTCTATGTCTTTTTCCTGAGCTAAGGATTCTATTTCAGAGTACTTATAGTATAAAAATCTTGGTCTGGATACACCAAAAGTACATCATATGGCAACATGTCTAAATGTGAAATTTCTTATATTTCTCTCTAAATTGTCTTGAAGCGTTACCATCTACCATTATGAAGATAGAACACTTGGCATTTTCTGTGATCTGCTGTTTTCATTGTTACTGCCCTAATTTAGGACCCATTTTATCTTTACTGAAGTCACAAGTAAGTTTGAGAAAGACCTTATAAAATATACATTTGCAAGGATGTGGAAACAACCCAAGTGCCCGTCAATCCATTAGTGGATTATTAAAATTTGTTATATGTTTACAATGGAATATTACTCAATTATAAAAAACGACAGTGATCTAGCACCTCTTATACTTTCCTGGATTAAATTTAAGCCCATTATCCAAAGTGAGGCACCACAAGAGCAGAAGAACGGGCTCCACTTGTAGTCGCCATCAAATTGGTACTAACTGATGAACACTAGGGTGATCACATGGCAGAAATACTCTCTAGGGATTAGCAGGGGGTAAATCCACAGCTAAAGGACACGGGGAGCACTGTAGGGGGGGAAGGGCATGCCTTTAACCCGCACTTGGGTGAGGCAAAGACATAAAGTGTAACCATAATGTTTGTACCCTCACAATACCCCGGAATAAAAAAAAAATATACGTTTGATTCACAAAAATAAAACAATTAAAACTGAACCCTATTCTATAGAGATGTTAGAGATGACATACTACACATCTTAGTAAACAACAATGATCATTGTAGAATCATTCCATTTGTAATCACTCGATCATTAGAAAATTCTTGGGCTTTCTATTTCCTTCAGTTTCTATCTCATTGCTGTACATTTATTTTACTTGTTTGTAGATAACATTCATACTAACAGGTCTTTGTCAGTATATGATCCTGTATCAAATTCTGATATTATGACCTGTGATTATTGACTTCCACTTTTCCACCACCTCATTGTCAATGTGATCCTAGTGAAATCATTTCAAAGTGTATTGGAAGCATCCTTCATATACGTGCCAGGAAGTACAATCAATTAAAATTCTCTTAGTAGCAAAAAGGACATGTAGTATATTTTAATATGCTAGAATTTCACATAAAAGGAACGTGAAGGTGGGAATGCATTATTATATTTCACAGGCCTTTGTTTTGTTGACTCAATTTTCATGCGTTCTTGCCTGTGGCTTTATAAAATCGAGGTATAATTTTATTTAATTTATCCTTTTCTGGATAAATTATTAAATGCCTAATTCACCGTTCTATTCTTTCTGAGTTTATCTCCTTCTCTGCTTGCCTTTTTACATTGTTGTTTCTGGAGGTAAACATTTTCCAAAATTAATACTATTGTGAAAAAGAAAGAAGGGATCTGGATTCTTTGTTTAAGAACAAAATGATATACTTCATTTTATTTTTTTCAGAGAAGGGGAGTCTCATGAGGTCAACCCTACCATTAACAGTAAGTTTTGAATAGGCACACTAATTTAAGAGAGTAGACGTGTGCCAATATTGCCCTGAAGAATGTACCTGTGTTTTGTTTCCTCAGCTAAAGTTAAAGTCCTTGGGATCCCACACTGTTTTTGTTTTTCATTTTATCACGTGGAATATAGTGTTGTAGAATATAGAAGTTTTTTAAATATTTGTTGATCTGTGATCTCTCTTGCCTAGGAATTTTATAAAATGCTACGTATCCTGAAGAAACAACTTGGTATTAATTGTGAAAAAAAACCCACCCTGAATTTATCTTTGCTTAGATAAGATTTACATAATTTTATAATTTACTTCAAGTCGTTTGATCTAAAATGTCATTTATTAATGGAGTAATTCTAGTGGAAAGAAACAGAACTGATCATAAAATAGTGTTAGTCATTTATGGGAAATATGAAGAAGGAAGGTGTAACGTGTTTCAAATCAGTGCCATTCTTTAACTTATAGCCACTGTATTATGCACAGGGCCTGGCACACTAAGAATCTTAAATGTTTATAATTAATTATAATAATTCTCCCTTCACCATTCTATCCTGAACACCTACTATGAGGAAGAGAAATGGAAGTTTGTATACTTTCGTTTTTACTTATATTTCTTTAGGTTTTTTATTACTTAGCTCAGATACCAAGTATAATCAGCTGGATTGTTTCTCTCTTGGAATGAAAAAAAAACAAACACAATCACTTTCGTTTGCAGTGATTAACTTTGGTGATCCCAGAGTAATAAACTATATGATACACGCAAAAAAATATTGATGGTATAATCTTCTAGGGGTAGACTGCATATGTTGTGTCTCTACTACTATGTTTAAATCTTAAAGCATTTGGTTTCTGGAAAAAAACTATTTTTGATAGTAGTATAATAAACATTTCTCATATCTAGATTTATATGTGTTCCCACAAAGCTTCAGGTAAATCAAATAATATTTTAAATACACCAAAGGAGGCCAAGTATTTAAGGAGAATGTAGGGCGAAATATTTTATAGAATATAGGCATTGTCACTTTTCTGAAAATAAATACCAAATATTTATTTGGTGCCTGATACTTTTCATTTTTCTTTTTATTTCAGCATATTATGGGGATACAGATGTTTAGGTTACGTATGTTGCCCTTGCCTCCCCCCTCCCCCCCAAGTCTGAATTTCAAGCCTGTCCATCCCTTGGATGGTGCGCATTGCACTCTTTGTGTATGCAAATACCCATCCCCTCCTCCCCCTCC
>NW_012154729.1:1541933-1557592 GCF_000956105.1 Propithecus coquereli
CACACACACACACACACACATAGTTTATATACAATGAAATTCATTAATTATAGTAATACAATTTGGTGAGATTTGACAAAGTATACCTCAAGATATACAACATTCATATCATCTTTAAAAAGTTTTCTTCTGTACCTTTGAAATCAATCCACTCCTTACCCTAGCCCCAAGCAATCTTTGATCTGTTTGCTTCCAGGATAGTATTGCATTGTCTAGAGTTACATATTAATAGAATCATATAGTATGCATTCTTTTGTGTCTTGTATTCATTCACTTAGCATAATGTTTTGAGATTCATCCACATATAAGTCATTTGTTCTTTTTATTGCTGAGTAGCATTATTTTTTATGGATATTGCATAATTTATTTTAGATTGATCAGTTGATGGACATTTGGATTGTTTGGGGATTAATGTGAAAAAAGTTGCTTTGAACATTCAATTGCAAGTCTTTGTGTGGACAAATGTTTTAATTTCTCTTGAAATAATACCTAAATGTGGGATTACTTAGTGTTATAGTAAGTATATGTTTAACTTTATAAGAAACTGCTATTAAATAAATTGTTTTCCAAAATGGCTATGTCATTTTGCCTTTCCATCAGGAATGTATGAGAGATTTCCAGTTGCTTCACATTCTTCCCATCATGTAGTATTGTCCTTCTTATTTTTGGCCATTCTAAAGTGTGTGTGTTTTGGTGTATCATTTGCATTTCCCTAATGATCAATGATGTTCAACATCTTTTCTTATGCTTAATATTTGCCATTCATATATATTCTTTCATAAAGTATCTGTTTAAATCTTTTGACTATTCTTTTAAAATCAGGTAGTTTTGTTTTAGTATTGAATTGTAATAATTCTTTATATGTTTTTTATGCAAATATTTAATCAAAATTTATGGCTTGACTTTTCGTTTTCTGAACACTATCTTTTGAAGGAATGGTCTTCCATTTTGGTGATTTTCAAATTATCAGTATTTTCTTCTATGATTTGTGCTTTATGTATTCCAAGACATCTGTACTCAAGCCAAGGTTATAAAAATTTTATCCTATATTTTCTTTTAGAAATATTATAGTTTAGTGCCTACATTTAGGTCTGTTATACAGTTCACATTAATTTTTACCTATGGTGTGAGGTAAGGTTTGAGGTTCATTTCATTTGTGTTTGGATATCCAAATGTTCTAGTGCCATTTGTTGAAAATATTATTATGGCCCTGTTGAATTACCTTGGTACCATTGTAGAAAATCAAATGGTCATATATATGGTGGGTTTATTTCTGAATGCTCTATTTTATTCCATTGATCTATATGCCTGTTCTTATGTCAAAATGCATGCTGTTTTACTCACTCTACCTTTGTAGTAAGCCTTGAAATCAAGTAGTGTTAGTCCTCCAAATTTTTTCTTTTTCAAATTGTTTTGGCCATTTTAGGTTCTTTGTGTTTCTATATTTATCTTAGAATTAGCCTATCAATTTCTGTAATGTACCTTCCAGGATATTGACGGAATTGTACTGAATCTGTAGGTCAATTTAGGAAGAATTTGTATATTTATAAATAATGCATTTTTCTGATTTATGAACAAGATACACCTCTCCCTTAATGTAGGTTTTCTTTTTATTTTTAATTGATACATAGTATTTGTACACATGGTATTTTGATATATGCATACAGTGTGTAATGATCAAATCCAGGTAATTGGGATATCCATCACTTCAAACATTTACCATTCCTTTGTGTCGGGAACATTCTGAATCTTCTAGCTATTTTGAAATATAGCATAAATTATTGTTAACTGTGTTTACCCTGCTGTGCTATTGAACACTAGAACTTATTCCTTATATCTAACTGTATTTTTGTACCTATTAACCAACCTCTCTTCATCTCCCTCCACCTGCCTCCTACCCTCTGCAGCCTCTGGTAGCCACCATTCTACTCTCTCTACTCCATGAGATCAACTTTTTTTTAGCTCCCCTATATGAGTGAGAACTCAATATTTGTCTCTCTATTCCTGGTTTATTTCTCCTAACATAATGTCCTCCAGTTCAAAATTTCCTTCAGCAGTGTTCTGTAGTTAAATTTATCCCTAATATGTCTATTATGAATGCTATTGTAAATGGTTTTATTAATTTTAATTTCTAATTGTTTATTGACAGTATATAGAAATCTATTTGATTTTACATATTGACATTGTATGTTGCAAACTTTATGTACTTACTAGTTCTACTAGCTTTTTATTGATTCTGTGGGATCTTTTATGCAAATTATAATGTTGTCTGTGAATAAAGACAATTTTATTACTTTCTTTCTAATCCGTATGCCTTTTATCTATTGTTCTTGTTTAACTGTACTGGCTATAACCTCCAGTACAATGGTGAGTGGAATTTTGAGAGTGGGTATTCCTGCTTTTTACCAATCTTAAGAAAAAACATTCAGTCTTTCACCATTGTGATATTAGCTGTAAGGTTTTTAAAAATGCCCTTTATCAGATTGAGGAAGTTTCTTGAACTTTATAAATTTAATATTGCCTCAAAATTATATTATAGTATTAACTTTTATATTTATTGCTCTAGCCTAAAGTAATTTTCCTGTTGAGTAAGCACACAAGTACCTAGAATGCAGCACTTAAAATTTTATACACTGTGGTTAAAACTGAATTTATAGGCATTCTAGATTGTAACTATTGAATTTTAACTTGATTATACATTAGACAGTCTTGATGTGAAATATAAAATTGCATGGCTTATATTGACATCAGGTTTCTCTAAAGCCAGGTTTTCAGAGCACCCACTGGACTGCCTGGCATAAGGTTAATCTCATATTTCAGAAAGCTATAGGAAAATATAGTATGGGAAACTGAACACATATATTTGGAAATGAAAACCTTTAATAATAAGTAACATTTATTTTCAACTTTTGGAAAAATTCCTTCTAAATTTTTTATTCTTTCATTTCTTTTTTAAAAATTGTTATTTTTAATTTTTATGGAACACAGTAGTTGTATGTCTTTATAGGGTACATGTGATATTTTGATATAAGCATACAATGTGAATTAATCAAATCAGGGTAATTGGGGTATCCATCACCTCAGGCATTTGTCATTTCTTTGTGTTAGGAACATTGCAATTCCACTCTTTCAGTTATTTTAAAGTATACCCTAACTTGTTGACTTTAGTCACTTTGTTGTGCTATAAAATATTTTACATTCTATCTAACTATAATTTTGCACACATTAACCATCCCAACTTTATCCCCCACTCACTGTTGCCTTTCCCAGCCTATGGTAACCATCATTCTACTCTCTGTCTCCATGAGATCAATTGTTTTTAATATTTAGCTCCCACGTATGAGTGAGAACATTTATCTTTCTGTGCTTGGCTTAGTTCACTTAACATAATGTTCTCCAGTTCCATCCATGTTGTCGCAAATGACAGGATTCCATTCTTTTTTATGGCTATGTAATATCCCATTGTGTATATGTTCCACAATTTCTTTATCCATTCATCTGTCAATGGGTGCTTAGATTGATTCCAAATCATGGCTATTGTGAATAGTGCTGTAATAAACATGGGAGTGCAGATATCTTTTCAATATACAGAATTCCCCTTCTTTGGATATATACTCACCAGTGGCATTGTTAGGTCATATGGTAGTTCTAGTTTTAGTTTTTTGAGGAACCTCCATACTATTCTCTATAGTGGTTGCACTAATTTACATTTCCAACACCAGTGTACAAGGGTTCCACTTTCTCTACATTCTCACCAGCATTTGTTATTGCTTGTATTTTTGATAAAAGCCATTTTTAAGTGGGGTGAGATGATATTTCATTATAGTTTTGACTTGCATTTCTCTGGTGACTAATGATCTTGAGCATTTTTTCATATACCTGTTGTCCATTCATATATCTTCTTTTCAGAAATGTCCATTCGGATCATTTGCTCATTTTTTAATCAGAATTTTTTTATTTTTTCCTATTGAGTTGTTGGAGCTCCTTATATATTCTAGTTATTAATGCCTTGTCAGATGGATAGTTTGCAAATATTTTCTCCCATTCTGTGGGTTTTCTGTTCACTGTGTTGATTGTTTCCTTTGCTTTACAGAAGATTTTGGTGTAATCTCATTTGTCCAACTTTGCTTTGGTTGTCTGTGCTTTGAGGGTATTACTCAAGAAGTCTTTTCCCAAACCAATGTCTTGAAGCATTTCCCCAATGTTTTCTTTTAGTTGTTTCATAGTTTCAGGTCTTAAATTTTAAGTCTTTAATACATTTTGATGTGATTATTGTGTATAGTGGTAAATAAGGGTCTGGTTTCACTCTTCTGAATAGGGGTATCTAGTTTTCCCAGCACCATTTATTGAAGAGACTATCCTTTCCCCACTGTGTGTCTTGGCACCTTTGTCAAAGATAAGTTCATTATAGATGAGTGGATTTATGTTTATTTCTGTGTTCTCTACCCTGTTCCATTGGTCTATGTGTCTGTTTTTATGCCAGTACCATGCTGTTTTGGTTATACAGATCTGCAGTATTATTTGAAGTTGGGAAATGTGATTTCTCCAGCTTTATTCTTTTTGTTCAGGATGGCTTTGACTATTCTGGGTCTTTTGTGGTTCCATATAAATTTTAGCATTTTTATTTCTATTTCTGTGAAGAATGTCATTGGTATTTTTATGGAGATTGCATTGAATGTGTAGATTGCTCTGGGTACTATGGACATTTTAATAATATTGATTCTTCCAATCCATGAAAATGGAATATCTTTCCATTTTTTTGTGTGTACTCCTCAACTTCTTTCATCAGTGTTTTATAGTTTTCATTATAGAGATCTTTCCCTTCTTTGATTAAGTTTATTCCTAGGTATTTTATTTTATCTGTAGCTATTGTAAGTGGGATTACTTTCTTGGTTTCTTTTTCAGATTGTTTATTGTCAAAATATAGAAATGCTATTGATTTTTGTATGTTAATTTGTATTCTGCAACTTACTGAATTCATTTATCAGTTCTAACAGTTTGTGTGTGTGTGTGTGTGTGTGTGTGTGTGTGTGTATGTGTGTGTGTGTGGAGTCTTTAGATTTCTCTAGATATAAGAGCATCTCATCTGCAAACAAGATAATTTGACTTCTTTCTTTCCTATTTAGATACCCTTTATTTCTTTCTCTTGTCTGATTGCACTAGCTAGAACTTCCATTAGTGTTAAATAACAGTAGTGAAAGTAGGCATCTTTGTTCTGTTCCAATTCTTAGAGGAAAGGCTTTCAGCTTTTTCTCATTCAGTATGATACTAGCTGTGGGCCTGTCATACATGGCTTTAATCATGTGAAAGTAAGTCCCTTCTATACTTACTTTTTTTTAGAGTTTTTATCATGGAGGGATGTTGGATTTTACTGAATGCTTTTTCAGCATCAATTGAAATGATCATATGGTTTTTGTCCTCATTCTGTTGATATGTTATATCACATTGATTGTTTTGCCTATGTTGAACCATCCTTGCATTCCCAGGATCAATCCCATTTGATAGTGATGAATAATCTTTTTAATGTGTTGTTGAATTCAGTTTGTTTATATTTTGTTGAGCACTTTTGCATGCATGTTCATCAGAGATATTGGTATATAGTTTTCTTTTTTCTTTTTTTTGTTGTGCCTTTGGTTTTGGAATCAGGGTCATATAGGCCTTGTCTAATGAATTTGGCAGTACTCCCTCCTCCTCAGTTTTCTGGAATAGTTTAAATAGGATTGGTATAATTTCTTCTTTGAATGCTTGGTAACTTTAAGGGACATTCATTTTACATTTGGAGAAACTGATAGCCAGACAGGTAGATTACCCACCTCACAGAGATAGTTACTGGCAACAATCTAATACTAAAACTAGTTTTCCTGATTGTCATCCCATCTAATCTCATTTTATTTTACAACAAATTCTTATCAAACCTGTCATATTTCTTAAAGGACTGGGCTTAACATGTAGGGAGATTAGTATAATCAACTTCTATGTACCATTAACCATTGACACCTGCCAATCTCATTTTATTTGTTCTCTCTCTCTCCTTTTTTATTTGGATTTATTGGCTTGTTTGTTTATTTGGGAGTAGTCCTAAGAGCTAGGTAAAATACTTTAAAAATTCAGCCTTCATAGGCTGTTAGACATCTAATTCACACCTTTTATATCTTTGTCCTTAAAACACTTCATTCCCTTCTTTTTATTTCAGACACACAAGTCTTATTTATAAGGATGAATACCTGAATATTATAATGACCTGGTTATAGAAATCCCTTAGAGCACTCTGTGATTATTAAAATAATTAAGTCCCTTTGAGAAAAGTCATTTTCTGAATAATGGTGTTCCCCAAAGTGCTAGATCAAATCACTTCAAATGGATGAGACCTCAAAATTCAGAAAGATCTTCAAACATAGAAGAATACAAAGGTAGGAAACATGTTTGTGTACTATATTTGGGCCCTGTGGCTTTCCTCATCATAGCAGACCTCAGATAAACATTTGAGACTTAGAAATAATACTACTCTATATACACTGAACACCTGAGTCAGATGCTACTTTCTTTTCTTATTTTGATTCCAACTTAACTATATATATAATATATATTTAAATACGTATTATATGCATATAAATAAAATTGTTTTGACCAAAATTTAAATTTAAGTAGCTCAGGTGGCACCAGTTATTGAGTCTTTAGGGTCTTTCTTAAGGGTTGTAGAGGAAGAAAAGTGTATTTTGTTAGATTTTATATGTATTTTTTAATCACTCAAACATGCATTATTTTCAAAAAAGAGATTTTAGAAAGTTGAGCTTTTTAAAATTGGGATAACTAGGTATTAAATAGAAAGTTTTCATATTCTAAAAGTCTGTATAATGCACAGAACAGCTGTATCTCTACTTTAATATGAAAAGTAAATCTCTTAAAATAAAAATTTAGTTGAAAATGCCTTATGGGGTTTGCTTTTAAAGAAACCCTCAGCAATTTTTAAAAATAAATTTGAGAACTATTTGGCAAGATACCTAACAAGCCCTATTTTATCTGCTCTGGAAAATATGAATATTCTATATTTTGATAGATGTATTTGCTGCATGTAAGCAGTACTGAATTTCAGTATATTATTAAACTTATCTTAAAACTTGATCTTCAAAGTACATGCATTATGTGTATTTTTATAAAGTATATTAATATACACTGTTTTATTATGAAAAAGTTCAAACATATACTTTCCTTTTTTGAGTATTATAAAGCTCTAGAACAACAATATTAATAATTATTAATACCATTCACTATATAGATCATATTAAAATTTCCTCAATTGTGAGATAAACAACATTTCTAATGGGACAGGCTGAATCTTTATACAAAGCGGTGATTGAAAGATGTTCAGAAGGGGTAAAATAGAGCTTGGCAGAGGGTTCACACTTATCCTGGCTCCTTGCACAACAGCAGCAGATACAGGACTTAAGGTTTAAGACTCTTAACTCTTCAATCCTTGTCAAAGCAACCCAAAGATACTTGGGTGTATCATGTGTGCTTGTGCCCTTGTGGGGAAATATTATTATAATGCTCGTACGAAAGTCTGAGCAACAGTTCACCTTGCAATATTGTTGCTGGATGGGGTTCCCTGCTAACCTGACTCCCAACTCTGACTAGGCTATAGAGGCTTATAGGGAGTCCATTGAGATTAATACCTGTGGGAGGAAGTGAAAGGGCAGAAGGAGGTTTGGACAGAGGGAGAAGTTGAGTTGGTAAGCATTCCCAGTAGAGACCTCTGCCCCTCCTAAGGCAAGTTGTGATCTGGGATGATGGCTTTTTGATCAGTCACTGGAGGCAGTCAATCTGAACGGGGTGGACATTAGGTGAGGCGGCTCTATTCAGCCAGCCCAATTCCTGTAGGGGCGGAGAACAAAGAGCTTTCCATGAGCAGCACATCCAGCAGCTTGGAGAATAAATCCTTCCTCCCCGAAGCAGAATCTGGGCAGTGCACCAGAGAGCATCCACTGCAAACATTTTTAGCAGGAAAGGCTCTTCCTATATTTTACTTTTTTCCTAAGTAGGAAAGATATTAAATGCTTTTATGTGCCAGGTATTTTACATATATTATCTCTAATCTTTACATCAGCTCTACAAGATAGCTATCATTGTTCTTAAGATGAGGCATCTGAGAGGGTAGGGAGCTTGTTCAAGGGTAGTTATTAGGCATAAGCAGAAGAATTGAGATTCTAACTGATTTCTGTCTGATTCTCCAGCTCTTTCCACCATGCAGTTCACAGTGTCCCCTATACTACTGTGTCATTAGAGCCTTCAGACAGCACATCCATTATTTGTCTACTTTTTGTTTTTACCTTCCAGTCAGGTTAACAATACATGTTTTTAAGATTTCAAGTCATGTTTTCTTAAGACCTTCCAAACCTATTTGCAATTCAAATGGAAACAACTAAAAGTTGAGTAGATTTCTTAAACAGGTTGTTGCATGTTCTTTGAAGCTTTGTTGAAACTAGAAGGTAGAAAAACTAACCAAAGCCATATTAATGTCTCCACGATGATTCCTCTTGTGGATTTCCAGTGCTTTGGAGAAGAAGCACTAGGTGATCAGCATGAATCATTGTAGTTATTATTCCTAGCCTTTTAAACTACTGAATGGGAATAGGGGAAACTGAGTTGTAATCATAAGTCCTCCAGTTTCCCTCCCTGAGAGATCTAAGGAAAGCCACTTAACCCACTGTGTGCTTTAGTTTCCTTGTTTAAAAATGTCTTTAATGATATCCACCTTTCCCTTACTTTAAATGACAATTACAAGGATCACTTAGATGCTTCGTGAATGCTTTGAAGCAACTCCTTAAGAACATGATGTTACTTAATTTCTGTTAGCTAATCGAATTTTTAAATTACAATACCTCTGTTGATTTTCTCAGAGGGTATCAGAATCTATGGAAATGTATTGCAAATAAACTTTATAAGCAAACTCATTACAACATTACTGAGCATTTTTTGCCATCAGCCAAATGAACTGGTTAAGCTCGAACATTATTAATAGAAAGGCATCTGAGAGTTGTGGTAAGCAGAATAATAGCTCCCCAAAGATGTCCACATCATAATCCCTGAAATCTGTGAAATATTGCCTTACATGACAAAAGAGACTTTGCAGATGTGATTAAGCTACGGATTTTAAGATGAAAAGATTATCCTGGGTAATCTATATGGGCCCCTTGTAATTACAAGTGTCCTTATAAGATGGAAGTAGGAGTTTCAGAGTAGGAGAGAGACTTAAAGATGCTATGGGGCTGGCTTTTGAAGGTGGAGGAGGCGGCCACAGTCAAGGAGTACAGGTCTCCTCTAGAAGCTGGAAAAGGCAAGAAAATAAATGCTCCTAGTGCCTCCAGAAGGAGTGCAGCCCTGCTGACACCTTGATTTTTTTTTTTTTTTTTTTTTTGAGACAGAGTCTCACTGTGTTGCCCGGGCTAGAGTGCCGTGGCGTCATCCTAGCTCACAGCAACCTCAAACTCCTGGGCTCAAGCAATCCTGCTGCGTCAGTCTCCCGAGTAGCTGGGACTACAGGCATGCGCCACCATGCCTGGATAATTTTTTCTATATATTTTTAGTTGTTCAATTAATTTCTTTCTAATTTTAGTAGAGACGGGGGTCTCACTCTTGCTCAGGCTGGTTTCGAACTCCTGAGCTGAAACAATCCGCCCGCCTTGGCCTCCCAGAGTGCTAGGATTACAGGCGTGAGCCACCGCGCCCGGCCTGACACCTTGATTTTTATACTTCTGACTTGCAGAATAGTCAAATAATAAATTTGTGGGTTTTTGAAACCAATAAGTTATGATAATTTGTTAACAACAATAGGAAACGAATATAACAGGGTCGTCATCTCATTTAACCACCGGCTCTCGGTCCATATAAAATAGTAAGTTGTTCTTGTTGTCTGAAAACCACACAGTGGAAGGTGGTACTGGGGGAGAGAGGCTGACTGCGGTGAGTCGGCTGCCTCTGTCCACACCAGATCCAGTGCAGTCTCAGATGATAAGCTCTTTCCTAAGCAGTTATGCTCTTTTGAGAATCTCTTAGGAAAGCCTTCTTATTGAGGTTTTTGTTCCACTACAGGATGATTATCTGCCCTGTAGTGTATCATTGTCTTGGTCCTGATACCTTTATCTACTCTGAGAGGTGGATGGAGACCTCTCTTCTTCCTGTGCGCATCTCTTGCTGCTTCATGTTGTGAATCCTTTAGGGACCTTTTCTTATCCACTTTCCTTGGATCAGTTCCACTGCCAACATTGTCTGCTGCTAAATCAGGTGTATTCAATACCACTGGAGAAAGTCACACAATCATATGAATGTACTTTAGGAAAAATTTATGATCTATACTTAGGTAGGTGTTTATGTGTGTGGGTTTGGGGGAGGGTCATGACGGTGGAGTGGGAACAGAGGTGGCCGTTTTTTCCTAACTCAAAGAGATATATACATATAAAGGGCTTTTCACTTGTAATTATAGTTCCTAATCAATTGAATTTAGATTAATCAAAGAAGAGATTTTACTGGATGGATTTGACCTAATCAGATGAGCTCTTTAAAGAGAGATAGTCTCCTGCTGGCCTGGAACTAAACAAAGAGTCATTTTGTAAACTGCCCATGGTGAGGAGCAGCCTATATAAACTGAGGGCCTGAGTCCTACAGCTGCAAAGAACTGAATTCTTCCAATGACTTAAGTGAGTTTGGGAGATCATCCCAAATTCTGGATGGAAATAACAGAACCAGAATCCAGCCAATACCTTGAGTGAAGCTTTGAAGGCCCTGAGCCGAGGACTGAGCTGTGCTCAGACTCCCAACTCATGAAAACTGGGAGAAAATAACTGAGTGTTGTTTTGAGCTACTAAGATATTTTACGGGCAATAGAAAAGCTTTTAGTGCCAAGAGGTGTGTTGCTATAACTCATACCAAAAATATGGAAACAGCTTTGGGATTAGACAGTAGGAGGAGGTTGGAAAATTTTTGAGGAACGTGATAGAGAAAGCCTGCATTTTAGTCCATTTTCTGTTGCTATAACAGAGTACCACAGACTGGGTAAATTACAAACAGTAGATGTCTATTTGGGTCATGGTTTTGGAGGCTGGGGAGTCCAAGAGTATGGTGCCATCGTCTGGCAAGGGTCATCCCATGGCAGAAGGCATCACATGGAAAGAGAGCAAGAGTGCACGTGTCAGCTCAGGTCTCTTTTCCTCTTCTTTAAAGTCATCAGTTGCATCATGGAGGCCCCATCCTGATGACCTTATCTAACCCTAATTAACTCCCAAAGGCCCCACTTCTAATCAACACATGAAATTTGGGGGATATGTTCAAACCACAGCAGCCTGAATTGCCATGAGCAGACTCTTAGTAGAAATCTCGACTTTGAGAGCACTGCTGTAAGGGCTTAGAAGTGAGAAACACGTTATTGGAAATCAGAGGAAGAGGGATCCTTGTTATATATGGGCAGAAATGTTAGTGAAATTGCATGTTCTGCCGTCATGTGGAAAGAAGAACTCATAAGCAATGAGCTCATATATAGAGCTAAGGAGATTTCAAAGCAAAGTATTGAAGTTGCCACCTGGTTTCCTCTTACTGCTTATAATAGAATGCAAGAGGAGGGAGATAAATTGAAGGAAGAAATGTTAAACAAAATGAACTAGGTTTAAATGACTGAAAATTCACAGCCTCTCCAGATGGCAAAAGATGCTAAAATTCAGTAATGACTGCCAAAAGTATAGCATTGAGAAATAGCTGAGTGTGTGACTTTTGCTAAAAATCTCAGAAAGATCAAATGTCAGAGTAATCAGCCTCAAAAAGACTCCTTTCAAGAGATTAAGGGTGTGCCTCACTGATCTTTTCATGCAAATCTGAGGGCCTCTGGGAAGCTGAAGGGCATTGTCCTTTAGCCCTGTCAGCAGGAGGCTAAGAGATACGGAAAAGGGATAATCTTAAAAACATATGTGAATATGGCTTTTCTCTTACGGTGTGAATCCCTGTGAAATCTATGCAAGACCGATAGAGTTCCCAAGAAATGTATTTTAGAAGAAACACTGCCAGCTTGGTCTGAAAGGGACAGAGATAATAATACAAAAGGAGAGGAGACAGTTAAACCGCCAAAATTCTACCATCAGCAAGCAGTCTGAAAAAGCAGTAAGCCACAAACTCACACTACCTTTCATGAAAAAGGAAAGATGGCTCAGATGGGCAGAACTAAGAAGGATGGAGCTATCAGAGAATAGAGCTGAGATCCAAGGAGGACTATTCCCAGGCCTTGAAACCTAATCCAGGAACTCCCATTTGCTCACTGTTATTTCAGAACTACTTGGAAACAGTGACTCATTTTTACTTTCCATTTCCCCCTGTTTGAACTAGAATGTCTGCAGGTGTGCTATGCCTATCCTACCATTGTGTGTTAGGAGGTTTGGGGGAAGATAACTTGTCTCTTTCATTTCACAGGTCCATATATGGACGGAATTGTGCCCAGGAGTTGATTTAATGATTTATACCCAAGAGCCTCTTCCTCACCTGATTTAGGTGACATTTCAGACTTAGAGCTGATCTGTATTGTTTAATACAGTGTGCCTGGGGAATAGCAGCTTACTGAATATTTATAATTTTTTGAGCTTTATTAGCATGAATCAGTACCCATAATTCTGATCAATTTAGGAATAATAGGGAGATTGATTTTTATAATTTTTCAAGAACAGTCTGATTTCTGGATAATAGTTAATTTTTCCAAGTAAATGTCATTCTAAGGAAACTTGGTTAGGCATCCAAATATATTTTTCCAGGTGAACAACTTCACTCTCTCACTATATACTTTCTTTAAACTTTTATAATTATTAAATATATTTATTTACCTGAAATCCCATAATTTATGGTAATTATAATAATATGATAAATATCCAGATCTGAGAAAGAATATAATATGTCAGAAGGATTCTTGGGAAAAGCAGTATTAGTGAATGTACTTAATTTTAAGTTTGAGAAATTTCAAGACATAGCAAGAAGGAGATTGCAGTAATCTAAGTGAGTATAAACTCTCATTGTTTGTGATAAAAACAGAAATGGGTTAGGACTTTGTGGCAGAAGTGACCCTTGTAGAAAATACTAGTTAGAAAATCAAAATGTGTCATTATCAGGATAAGAATAAATTTATTGTGATTATAAGTGTAGATTAAAATAATGCACATCTAGCACTATAAAAATACAAAATAGAGAAAATACAAGTCCATCTATATATTGTAGATAACAACTCACATGAATTTCTTAAAGATAAATTAATAGATGCATATAGAATTTTTGTATATGTATGTTAGTAATTTAATCATTTATTTTGTATAAAGTAGAATAATTTTATGTATAGTATTATAACTTGATTTTTTTCACTGAGCAATTGATTTTGTATCAGCACATATATATATATGTTTTTACCATTCTCTTTAATTGTATTGCATAAATAAATTAAAAATTATATATCTGTTCTGCTACTGATAGATATAATTTCAGTGTATTCAATTTTTAGCTTTGTAAACAGTGCTGTGGTAAATATTTTTATATGTGAATTTTGGCAAATGTCTGTGAGTTCAGCAGTTTCACATGTAGCTACAAACTCTAGAGAGATTTTCATTCGACATTCATTGAAGCTTTGATTGCAACACTATAATTGTAAAAAAAAAAAAAAACCTATTAATAATCCAAATTTCCATCTTTAGGGAACTGGGTCAATAAGTGATAAAATATCTGTATCTAGAAAACCAGAAAGCATATAAATCATAATAAATCAATGAATCTCATTTAATATATCTAGAAAAAGAATGAATTGTATAAACATGATATTGAGTGACAAAAACAATTAGCAGAAGTGTAAGTACTTTGTGATACCACTTATGTAATTTTAAAAGCATATACAACAGTACAACACCATATTGTTTGTGAGCAAATATATAGTAAAAGTATTAAAAATGAGTGAGAAAGATATACAGGTATACTTTGTTTTAACAAATTGAAGATTTCTGACAACCCTGCGTTGAGGAAGTCTATTTGTTGGTACCTTTTTTCCCGAACAGCGTGGGCTCACTTTGTATCGTTGTGTAACATTTTGATAATTCTCACAATATTTCAAGGTTTTTCATTATTATTAAATCTTTTATGGTGATCTGTGATTAGTGAGCTTTGATATTACTATTATAATTATTTTGGGGTGCCACAAAATGTGCCATTATAGGACAGTGAACTTAATCGATAAATATGTGTGTTCTGACTGCTCTGCCGACTGGCCATTCCCCCATTTCTCTCCCTCTCCCAGGGCCTCCCTATTCCCTGAGACAAAACAATATTGAACTTATGCCAGTTTGTAACCCTGCAATGGCCTCTAAGTGTTCCAGTAAAAGGAAGAGTCATACATCTCTCACTTTAAATCAAAAGCTAAGAATCATTAATCTTAGTGAGGAAGGCATGTCAAAAGCCAGGATAGGCCAAAAGCTAGGTCTCTTGAGCAAAAAAGTTAGCCAAGTTCTGAATGCAAAGGAAAAGCTCTTGAAGGAAATTAAAAGTGCTACTTCAGTGAACACATGAATGATAAAAAAGCAAAACAGCCTTATTGTTGATATGGGGAAAGTTTTAGTGGTCTTGATAGAAGACCAAACCAACTACAGCATTCCCTTAAGTCAAAGCCTAATCCAGAGCAAGGCCCTAATTCTCTTTAATTCTAAGAAGACTGAGAGAAGCAAGGAATCTGCAGAAGAAAAGTTTGAAAATAGCAGGGATTGGTTCATGACGTTTCAGGAAAGACACTGTCTCCATGATATGAAAGTGTAAAATGAAGCAGCAAGTGCTGATATAGAAGCTGCAGCAAGTTATCCAGAAGATCTAGCTTAGATAATTAATTGATGAAGGTGGTCACACTAAAAAACAGATTTTTAAAGTAGATGAAACAGGTATATATTAGAAGAAGATGCCAACTAGGACTTTCATAACTAGAGAGAATAAGTCAATGTCTGGTTTCAAAGCTACAAAAAATAGACTGAGTCTTTTGCTGGGGGCTAATGTAGCTGGTGACTCTAAGTTGAAGCTCATGCTCATTTACCATTCTGATAATCCTAGGGACTTTATGTATTGTGCTAAATCTACTTTCCCTGTGCTCTATATATGGAAGAACAAAGCCTTGATAACAACACATGTGTTTACAACATGGGTTACTGAATATTTTAAGCCCACTGTTGAGCCTCACCACATACAAAGATTCCTTTCAAAACATTACTGCTAATTGACAATGCACTTGGTCATCCAAGAGCTCTGATGGAAATGTACAAGGAGATTAATGTTGTTTTTATGCCTGCTAACACAATCGTAATTCTGCAGCCCATGGATCAAGGAGTAATTTTGATTTTCAAATCTTACTTAAGAAATACGTTTCACAAGCCTACAGCTGCCGTAAAGAGTGATTCCTCAGAATATATTTAACAAAAGATGTGAGAGACACATACAGGGAGAACTACTAAACACTAAGAAAAGAAATTGGAGAAGACGTAAACAGATAGAAAAATCTACGTTGCTCATGGATTGGTAGAATCAGTATCATTAAAATGTCCATACTACCTAAAGTGATCTACAGAATTAATGCAATCCCTATCAAAGTACCATCATCATTCTTTACAGATCTA
>NW_012154729.1:1558647-1593757 GCF_000956105.1 Propithecus coquereli
GATTATTAAAATTTGGTATATGTATACAATGGAATACTACTCAATAATAAGAAATGACAGTGATGTAGCACCTCTTATATTTTCCTGGATAGAGCTTGAGCCCATTATCTAAAGTGAGGTATCACAAGATCGGAAGAATAGGCCCCACATGTACTTGCCATCAAATTGGCACTGATTGATCAACACTATGGTGCTCACATGGTAGTAATATTCTCCAGGGATTAGGGGATGTGGCCGGGGGGAGGGGGATGGTGATGTAATCTCACAACTAATGGACTCAGTGAGCATTGTAGAGGGGAAGGGCATGCCTCTAATCCCCGCTTGGGTGAGGCAAAGACGTAAAATGTAACCAAAATGTTTGTACCCTCATAATATCCTGAAATAATAAAAAAAAAAAAAGAGTGATTTCTCTGATGGATCTGGGCAAAGTAAATTGAAAGCCTCCTGGAAAGAATTCACCATTCTAGATGCCATTAAGAACATTTAATACTCATGAAAGGAGGTCAATATATCAACATTAACAGGGGTTTAGAAGAAGGTGACTCCACCCCTCATGGATGACTTTGAGGGATTCAAGGCTTCAGTGGAGGAAGTCACTGAACATGGTGAAACAGCAAGAGAACTAGAATTAGAAGTGGAGCCTGAAGATCTGACTGAATTTCTGCAATCTCATGATCAAACTTGAATGGATGAGAAGTTGCTTCTTATGGATAAGCAAAGAAAGTGGTTTGTTGAGATGAAATCTACCTCTTGGGAACATGCTGTGAACGTCATTTACATGATAGCAAAGGGTTCAGAATATTACATAAACTTAGTTGATAAAGCAGCAGCAGCATTTGAGAGGACTGACTCCAATTTTGAAAGAAGTTCTACTGTGAGTAAAATGCTGTCAACCAGCATTTCATGCTACAGAAAAATCTTTCATAAAAGGAAGAGTCAATTGTTATGACAAACGCCACTGTTGTCCTATTTTAAGAAATTGCCACTGCCACCGCAGCCTTCAGCAACCACCACCCTGATCAGTTAGCAGCCATCAACATTGAAGGCAGGACCCTCCACCAGCAAAAAGATTACAACTTGCTGAAGGCTCAGATGATCATTAGCATGTTTTAGCAATAAAATATTTTTAAATTAGGGTATATACAGTTTTTTTAATATGTAAGGCTACTACACTCTTATTATCCTCCAGTGTAGTGTAAATATAACTTTTATATGCACTGGGAAACCACAAAATTTGTGTGACTTGCTTTTTATTGTGATATTTGCTTTATTGCAGTGGTATGGAAACAAACTCAAAAATCTCTAAAGTATGCCTGTATACCAACTTTATTTTAGAGGTCATCTCTAGGGAAAGAGGGAAAGAAATGGATACAGGTAAGGTTCTAAAGGGTTTGTGACTGAATCTGGAACATTTTATTTGTTTACAAAATCATAGAAAACTGTGTGTTACTTTCAAGGAAAATGTGTTTGACTACGTGAAAAACATATGCATGGAAGTATGTTGTGACAAACACATTCAGACACTCAAGTGAACATTAGACAATGCTATAATGTGCTTGGAGATTACAGGAAATTAACGTCACCGAAACAAGGAAAATTAGCAAGAAATACTCTCTGTAATTTCACAATTAGAGATCTACCCCTCTTCAAAAAACATTGTATTAAACATGAAACCATCATCTTCCTTGCAGAAGTAACAAAATTAGTACCCTAGATATGCTTCAGTTGTATGTATACTTGAATCTTCTTACTATTTTTATAAGTTATTTGCTTTAAATACGTATTCTTGTACCCTATAAAATGTCTCCTTTTCTGAATTACTGAAAAACTTGCCTGAGCCCTCCATTGTATGTTGTCCTTTCTTCTACAATTGCATTATGAGTCTTACTTTTAATTCCCAGATTAGAGTCCTCTATGGAGGAAAATTTTCTCTTATGCTTTTTTTTGATAATACCTATTAAATATAAATATCCTCCATATGACTTCTATATAAAAACTTAAGCAGCAGTACTTACCTTCACCAACTATGGAAATTTTCTCTTTAAGTCCGGTGTTAGTAGGCAGCAGAGGATTGTAGAAAGATCTCAGACGTTTGTTATTAATTGTGTTATTTGGACAGGTTACCTAATCTTGCTGAACCTTTGTTTCTTTTCCTGAAAGCTGAGATGATAAAACCTACTTCATTGGATTGTGTGAGGATTATATAAGGAAATAGCCATAAGTCATTAAGTTAATGCAGTGCCTATCACATGGTAGGTTTTCAAAAATGCTAATTCTCCTTTATTTTCCCCACCACGGAACTGGAAATCATGACATTAATTCTATGTGATGGTTTTAAGAAACTATTTGTACATAAATAGTTGAATTTAGGTAAGTACTAATGGTCCTCACGTCATCACTGATTGAGAGAAATGGGAAGGTCCAAAACGAATATTTGAGACAATCACTGACTTAATGTACAGGAATTAAGAATGTTCTATCATATTGTGCAAAATCAGCCCTGATTTAAAAACTTAAGCCTTTAAGTCTGGCTTTACACAAGCCTCAATCAAGAGGAAATAAAAAATGACCATTCTGATCTTAAATCACTGTGACCTGAGATGCTTACCCCTTTAAAGTTCTGAGCTGCTTTTCTTCATGAGTTTGGGTCAGTGCAGTAGAAAACAGTAAGCTCTGTATTTGAACGGGGACCTTTCCCTTAATTTAAAGTCTTTAGTAGATTACAAACAAGCACTGCTTTGGGAGATTTTGTATATTATCTTCTCATTTAGGACAATTTGTCTGTACTTCCCATCTTCCACATTTACCCTCCTATTTGTGGAACTATTTGCTAATTCTGTAGCTATCAGCCCCTTCAGACACTAACATGGGAGGAAAGACTGTTTTAACATTTGATGGTTTAAAAAAAAACCCACAACTCATATCCAGTCATGATTGCCTATCCTTCCTTACTCTAACTCATCTGCGCTCATAGAGAAACACATACCTAATGTATCTCCTAGGCTCTCATTTGGGTTACCTTTCTCTTTTAAGGCTGCTCTTGATATTATTCATGCAGTTGAATTTGGATCTCTTTCTGTTGCAACTGGGACAGGCTTAGATGTGTCTTTAGGCACCGGTGTGTTCAAGGGCTCAGATGAGGCCTTCTAGATTTGGTCTCTTTCTCTCCATATCTTGGTTTTGCTTTCTTCTGTGTTGGCACCACTCATAGGTATTCTCTCCACGCAGTTTCTACCAGCATCTCAAGGCTTACATTATCTTAATAGTCCTACCAGGAAAAGAGTTTCTTGTTCTCAGTTGACCAAGAAGTTCAGGGATCGAGACACCATGGACCATTGTGATTCTCTTGTTCAGCCTTGAACCAGTCACTACAGCTAAGGGAAAGAAATATTTTAATTGTATGGTCCTGAGCCATATGACCAACTCTGGCACTGTAGGACTGGGGTTAACTCCACTGCAACTACCTGGCCTGGGAGTGGAGGAGAGATGATTCCACAAGTAAAACTCAAGGTGCCTTTACTAAATGAAGTGGCAATAGATGCTATGCAGTTAAAACAGCAATTGTTTACTTACCAGTTATCTGACAGCTGACCTGAAGCCAAATCTACTGTCTCTTGGTTTTTGTAAATAAAATTTTATTGGAATACATCCACAGCCATTCAGTTATGTATTGTCTATTACTGCTTTCCTGCTATATCAGTAGAGTTGCGTAGTTGCCACAGAGACCATATGGCCAGAAAAGCCTGAGATTTTTACCATCTGGCCCTTGATCTACTACTCCTGGTCTACTACAAAGAAAGTCAAAGGGGATAGGAAAAAAACATCCACAGCAACAGGATCAGAAAATGATGACTCCAGTCTTCCAAACCCTCTCATCTAAGGACCTTAATGAAATCTTCAAATCTTTGGATCCTGCATTGAATAATATCATCTTTAGTTTAAGGAAAACAAATCCCAAACTGGTTTAGTGATGAAGGTTATCCTAATCTTCCTCAAAAGAGCTTCTAAATTCTATAAATGCTTACTAATTTTTGTTGGACATTTTCATACCTAGTACATTTGGCTTAGCTAGTAAAAATTTATAATAGAGTTTGATTTTATGTGGTATATGAAAGCTTTATTTTACATTGAGGCTCCAACCATTGTGAAAAATACATGTATTTATTTTATTGGATGCAGAGGCTAATTTTTATAACTTTAAATGATGATAAATGTTTACAGCTGTTGAAGCTTTTCTTTTGTGATGCACAGTCAGCCCTCTGTGTCTGTGGGTTCTGCATCCGTGGATTCAACCAAAAATCGATGGAAAATATTTTTTAAAAGATGGATGTACAGATTGAACATGTACAGACTATTTTTTCTTGTCATTATTCACTAAAAATACAGTGTAAGAAATATTTTCATGGCATTTACATTATGTTAGGTATTATAAATAATCTAGAGATGATTTATAGTATATGGGGTGGTATGCATAGATTATATGCAAACACTACATCATTTTATATAAGGGACTTGTACATTTATGGATTTTGGTATTCCTGAGGGGAGGGGTGTTCCTGCAACCAATTCCTCATGATGCCAAGGGACAAGCATATTATTGTGCATATATGTGATTTTTTGATAATAATCGTTATATAACCTAATTCCCAGCTATAATATAACTTTAGGAAAATGCAATATCTTTTATGACACTATTATAGAGTGCTTAGTAATGCATTGTGTAGAACCTAGTAAGTGGCTATTCTTCAGATGCCATATTCATTTGATCCATCATTGACTCATTGTTTTATGACTATTTAGTGAGAGTTTTATGATGTGCCAAATACTGTGTTAGACTGCGCTAGGGAGTACATTGATGAATAAGACAGACATAGAACTTGCCTTCATTTTGCTTAAAATCTAATCAGAAATAAAGACATTCAGCCATTCATTCGCTTTTGCTTGTTCATTGAAGAAGTACATATTTATTGAGTACTTTCTTTTGCCAGACACTATGATAGATATTGAGGAGGCAGTAATGAAAAAGACCAACTCCCTTCTCTCCTGGAGCTTGTAATCTTTTTGGAAGACAGGTACTTCACAGGCAATTATTATCAATACAGGGTGCTGTGTGAGTGTATGATAGGTGACTTTCCCCAGTCATTCCCAGGGAAATGATGTAAAAACTGAGTCCTAAGGAACATAATATAGAAACTGAGTCCTGAAGGAACACTAGGAGTTATCCAGCCAGAAAAAAAAGGAAGAGTATTCTTGGTACGTAGGTCAAGAGGTAACACAGCAAGCATGACACATGCCAGGAACTGTACATATATGATTACAGCAGTGTTCCAGGTGGGGGTGGGGGCACTGGCCCTTGAATCTGGAGAGGTAAGCAGGAGCCACATCACGAAAAACCTTGCAAGCTACATTAAGAGGCAGGACATATTCCCATTTTCATTTTAGTAAAATCACATAGGCTGAAGTGTGAAAAATGCCTAGGAGACAGCAAATATTGGACATAGTGAGATCTGTTAGGGAAGTGTTACAGTAATTCCTGTCAGAGATTTTCGTGGTTTAAAAAAGGTTACCGGCCATTGTGATGGAGAGGAATGTCTGCCCTCCCACTTCAGTTTCTCTACCACTGCAAGACATAGCTCGTTATCTCTTTTCTGAAGCCCTTCCTGCTCATCCTGGACACTCCCCCCATCTGTGAGCTCTACAGCATCCATCCATCCATCCTTCCCTCCTTCCAACTCATAATAAACATATCCTAAGATTCTGGCACTGTGCTAGTTTATGGAGATATGCCATAAATTAATACATGATTCCTGCCATAAAGGGGCTTACCTTTTAGTGGAGATCACTGTTGACTGTGAAAAGGGCTTTTGATGGAGACAGAGGGCATCAAAGGGGCACAGATATAAATTAGACTGGAGTGTGGGCAAGGGATTTGTACCCTTCAGGAAAGATTTATTGGATGATATGATATTGTTGAGCATAATAATGCATTTGAGGAATTGCAAATTATTTTATGTGGCTGGAATTAATGATGATAGAGGTGGGGGTAGAAATGGTGAGAAATGAAATTAGAGAATTAATTAGAAACTGTGTGTTCTAAGTGTTTTGTTTACACCAATGAAAGTGGTATCACAATTTCCTGCTTCTGTGTTTGTTGTCAGATGCCCCCAGGAGGCTGGGACATAGAGGTCAGGGATTGTGTAGGGTCTTCTGGAGTCTGAATAGAGCTGGTAGTAGGATACCACTTTTTTTTATGCCAAAACATATCCTGAAGACAGAGGTGCCATCTGAATTTTAAAAAAATCAGGGCATACCATTTAAATTAATGATCAAATAAAAGCAGAGGAAGATATAGAGGATAAGCAACAGGGGACTTCAGGATAAGGAAAGTTCCCTAAATCTTTGAGAACTTTTAACATTTATCTACAGAAGCTTTTTGGTTACCGTTGTTGTTTGTTTTTTAATTAGATCCCATGTACACATGTGGTTAGTGGTTGGACTAGGGGACATGTCTTAAACATTCTGGTGAGGGTTCTCAGACCTAAGTGTGCAAAATGATCATAGTGTTTGTTAAAAATACAGATTCCTATACAGCATTAAGATTTTGATTAAGTAAATCTGGGGGGTGGGTAGGAGTACGAATTTTGAGCAAGCACCCCTGGTGATTCTGATGCAAGTTCTAGTTATCCTTCTATGGCTTTATGTAACCAGCATGTCTGTGACTGTTCGGACTTCATCAAGGCACTGATAGAAGTGTTACCCGGGAAGCTCAATGGACATAGCACCATGGGAACCACTAGAGATCTCCTTTATCTTTCATTAACTGAACTAGTTCAGTTCGTGCATTAACTAAAGCATGCGTGTTCTTTAGATAAGTATTCTTATCTAATTGTTCTTACTAAGCTCATTTTCTTTATCTTGTACATAAAACTCTTTGTCAGACACTGGTTTGGCTAACATCTTGCTTTGTCAAGCATTCTATTAATATATAAAGCATCTTTAGATGTGTCGGACAAACACTCGTTGAATAACAGAAGTTATGAAAGATGGAAAGATAAGAAAGAAAGGAATGAGGGAGAGAAGAAGGAAGGGAGTGAGGAAGAAGGAAATAAACATATCTTAATATAACTTGATTTAGCAAATCCTGTTGGTTTTCATGAAAACCAGTTTGTTTACTAAGATCTCAAAAACCATCTGCTTAGCTCAAAGAATTTTGGCAGGGATTAATCTCAAACTTCCTCATCTTTTGCCTCAACTTCTATTTTGAAAATTGGATTAAAGATTTGCCCATCTCCAGTCTTCTGTCATCTATCACACTTACCATGATTTCTGAAGAATTACAGAAGCATAACCATCCATATAAGTAAGTTGTTTTAGTGCCTTGAGGTACAGTATGCCTGACCTGGAGATCTGGACTTCATTCACATGGGTTGATGCTAACGATTGCATGACCTATCTTGAGTTTCATATTCTTCTTTATATTAACTGATCTTGGGAATTTTGTTTTCCAGTTTGGTAAAAAGATATAGGTAAATTGCTACTCACTAATGATCTTGCCTGAGTCCTGCCCTCACCTCCACTCCCCCAATAGGATGCCTCTTTGTTATATGTCCCCGTGGCTGTTCTCCATTATTACATTCACCACAGTTGTAATTATCTATTTAGGGTTTACAATTCTGGGTAGACAGTCTTGTTCCCTACACTTACGCACCTGGCATGTAGTAGGAACCCAATAATATTAGTGGAATGAATATTTTCCCACCAAACTCTCCTATAAACATTTTTGCAATTTGAAATTCCTTGTTTATTTTGCATGAAGGTATTCTCTGTAATAAATATAGCATAACCTCTTCTACCTTTGGGATGTCATTCTGGGTGATATAACATGGAAAAGAAAAAAATGTACTTGATGTTTTACAATATTCGAACTATGTATTCCCAATAGATTTGCTATGTACTTAGGACTTGGGAATAATTCATTTACTCAGTAACACTTGCTTCGATTCAGAAAAGATTTAAGACGGAAATGTTAGATATGTTGAACATGAAATGCTCATTGCCACTCAATCAAGTAGCTCACTTGTATTCTACCTCCTAGCGAGACACTTTCAGGGTTACCCACTACCCCATGTAAAGCCTTTGAATGGATTAGAAAAGGGCATCTCATTTTGGGTGGATGTCGCTCCCAGCCAATACCATTGCTTTACTTTGGAGTTAAGGTTAGAATTTCATCTTCCAACTGCTTTCTAGGGCTGGTGCCTCATAGCCATACACAGGGCTCCTGGGTGTTCAAGTTCCCACATTCTTCCTGTTTCTTTTTTATGAAATAGGGATTGGGTCATCTCTCCTGGGCAGAAAGATAAACTTCTTATGGTAAGAACATGTATTTTATATGAAAATAAAAGAAAATAAACAATAGAAAAAATGACTGAACAGTAGCAGACATTTTTCATGTGTTATCTCCTAATCCTCACAGGAGTCCTTTGATGGAGGCATTATTACACAAAGTTGAGTGATTAATAAAATGATGTTTAGTGGTTGGGCGACTTGCTTAGAGTCTAAAAGCTAGAAAGTAAGTTGGAAAACTCAGATGCAAGCCCAGGTCTAACTTCAAAACTTTGGTTTACACCGCTAGCAGGGTTGAAGGAATTTCCCCTTCTTTCCCTCTCCAAGGCTACATTTACTGGGGATTTTACCACTGATTTCCCCCTAGAGTATACCTAGTGTCCCACTGCGAGAGGAACCTCAACCTAAGGCCACCTAATCCAGATCCTCATCCTCTTGCTTATTTGCCCTCCCCTTGCCCATGTCAGAGATGTCCTGGCCCCTCTCTCTGAAATAATCAATTCTCCTTGCTGGAATTTATCCCAGCCTGCTGCATCACACCTACCCTGGACCTAATCTATGCCTACTTCTGAACCCCTTCCTGAACACCTTCCTAAACCCTTCTCCCCTTACCAGAACCAGACCATCTCACAACCCTATTACAGTTAACTATTCTTCCTTACCATTAGAACTGACCTGACCCCATCTTATTTCTTTCATTTTGCTCTATTTTTTCCTCATGCATGGAGATCCTTAATGTTCAGTTTTCAGAGCATTGTCTAGACTTATCCCTTACTCCTGGCTTAATGAAGCTCCTAAATCCTGCATTGAGTACCACTATGGATTGCCTGTAGTTGGCAGAGATCCCATTTTCTTTGCTCCATGGCCTAGTTGGTAAGAATTATTGATCCCTTTACTGAGAGTAGCAAATGTGTGAAATGTGTCCCTGGAAACCTGTGGCGTGGTTTCGCATGTGGTTAGGGTTTCTGGAGCTACAGGTAGGTTAGGGTTTTCATAGAGTTTTACTAATTCATCCGGTACAGCATAATTTTTATGGAAAATGTTTTAGAATGTTAAGCTAGTTTACAAACTCATGAAAAGCATGCATTTCTTAAGTTAGCACTTCCTTATACATATTGAAGATATTTAATGATGTTTAAGAATGTGTACTGATTCACTTTGTTTTATTTGATAGATTTGTACTTTATTTCTGTTGTGTATTTCTCTTAGATTTCTCTTCTTCAGGAAGGTGTAATAAATGAATGAATTATAATTGTCATTTATTAAGTGGTACCATGTGCTGCTCAATCTACAGCTGCATTATATTAATCATCAATTTTAATCCCTATATTCAACTTAATTTTGACTATTTTACCTGATAGAGTTGGGATTCGTCTTCCCAAGTTCTGATTACAAAGTCCATACATTTTTCAGTATTCCTTTGGGTTCAGTTGGGGGTCCCCTCTAAAGGAGAAGAGGATTCCATCTTTAGGTAAAACGAACCCATGTGACACTATAAAATTAAACCATGAGAGAATGGAAAGGAAGACAAGTTATGTTATTGGATACAGGTAAAATCTTATTGTACTTCATACCATCACAAAGGCTATGCAATGATTTTTTTTTTTAACATATATGCCACAAATGGTACATAGAAACAATGCTTTGTTGATCTTATTATGATAAATTCTCCACTATGATTGAAAAGGAAGTACTTCCTCTCATTCTTTTATTTTTTCTGTACCATTCTTTCTCTAGAGCAAAAGTATAATGAAGCTAATCAAATTCTAACCAAGAAAAGCATACCTGCCTTAAGTTTAGTTCTGTCATCAAATAGCAAACACTTCAATAACCTAGTTACTCCTTTACCCCAAAATAGTGCAGTGAACTAAACAAACAAACAAACAAACAAAACCTTTCCGTCCTCACAAGGGACCCATTAAGGACCATGGTGAGAGATAGGTTTGAAGTTGGTTATTATAAATCATTCAAGGGAACATTTTCTATGTTTCATTTCTCCTTTTAGGTTGTTATATTCTTAAGGGAAAAATTCAAAGGAAAAAGATAGGAAAAGTTTTGGGTTTGCTTTCATCCTTTATGAAATAAACGACTCAATAAACGTTGGTCGAATGCTGAATACATTTGCTACACTCCACCAGAACTTAAGTGTCTTATATAAGCGTAATTTGAGAGGAGGAAGGGAAAAGCAAGAAGTCCAATTGCTTTTTCAGACATAGAAATAGAGCTAGCTGACGGGTGTCTAGAATGCCTTTCCTCTTAAGAAGAAAGGATCAAATAATTAAAATGTCCTGTGTAATTAATAGTATCTTAAACTTATATTAATAGCTCTCTCAATTACAGTAACCTTCCTTTTCACTTCCAGTAAGTTTACCCAATAATAAATGGGGTCACATAACCACAGAGACAGTCAGATAATTTAGCTAAGGCCCTAAGAAGAACTTCACGAATAATCACGTAATTAGAAAGTGTTTCGCAGAGTAGGAGTCAAGAGTAGGCATTCTCAGCCCAAAGAAGAAAACACTGAGGGCTTTTTAAGTAGTATTTTTGAAAACTATGAAAGACTAAAGTATTTCTACTGCAGTAGAAAGGTTATCAGCATGGGACCATGGCATATCCAAATCAGATATGGAGCTTTCCAAGTGTACAGATGTTCAGGTTCCATCTCTACCCAGATCCATGGAATTAGAATTTCAGCGGGGGTTGGAGGCAGGTAGGGCTCAGACCTCTATGCTTTTAAAAAGCTTCACTGATGTTCTGCGTGCACAGCTAGAGTTGGGAACAATTGCTCTTGTCACTTACTCTCCCATCATGACTAACTAAATAATGTATTTGTAGACTGCTTATGTTCCCGGATCTTTTGTCATGAAATACTTAGGACATAGGCAGTGGTAATGGTGCTGTCCTCAAAGAAAGGTTCTAGGAGTGATATTAAATGTCTTACACAGGACATTTTATTTCATTCTTAAAGCAACCTTTTGAGAAAGATATTACCATCCTCATTTTATAAATGAAGAAATGAAAGCTCACAGTTTCAGTGACTTGCCACACATCATAAAGCTCAGTGATCCGATTTAGATGCAAGACTGTCAGGCTTCAAAACCTACTCTGGAAAATGGACCTGAAAAGCTAAGGCAGATCAGAATGAAAAACCTACTATGTTGACTGTCACTGATACCAAAATCAGGAGGGAGAGTTGAAATAATCGATAACTGGCATAATTTACTGATTTCAATATTAGTTCATTCCAACAAGCTATATGCTCACTCACGTATCACCCACACTTATTCAGTGGATGGTGCAACCAAACATGAAGTAGTTTTGGGGGAAGAATTTTATTTTTTTCTGACAACACTTAGAATTTCATAGTGGTTCTGATGTTTGTGTATGTGGGTATGAAACACAGCAGCAGCATCTTCAAATGTAACTACTAAATCTTATTTCCCAGTGAAGTTCGGAATTTACTTGTCTTTTTATGTCATTTATCTTGGTCTTGCTATTGCCACAGTCATTCCTCATGTGTTATTAGATTGATAATTGAATTTCAGTCATCTTTTATTAGCACGAGTGTCCAATATTGGTCTTCCTTTTTTCTAGCACCGGGTTGGCATATACCTTTCTTTAAACTGTTAGGAAAAGGTGAAGTCATGTCCAGAGATGCCATGCCTCTCTGCTGAAGCCACCTTTAGCCAGTTTTTGATAACTCACATGCACAAATATCTAAATAAATATACTAAGGAACAATCACTTTACGTAATGCCTTTGATTAATCACTCCATATTTTGCAGTTTTCTTGTGACTGAGACCTGCACATTATAACTACTCTTGGATGCACAGTTTAGTGATGAACTTATGCTATTAGTGCCATGCTTTTCCTTAAAGGATATGTTGGCATTATTTGCTGTTTATATTCTTATCTTTCAGTGAATTGCTGAAGTCCATGCTGTTGAGGTGGGGGAATTTGGTAATAAATTTGGTTCTCTGTTACCAATGGCAATATTTGACTTTGAGTGTGGTTGTTGCAGTATAGGTCGATATCCTGCTCCCATGTTCTTTTAGTTTTTGATAGTTTTATCCTTTTAATTTTTAACATTCAGCCTTCAGGCACACAATATAGATTTCCGAAGGATTCCATCTACAGTGTCCTATCTCTGCCCAAGAAGTTATTTCATATAGGTTCTTAACTGAATTTTAAAAGTATCATTTATTTTCCTAAACCCAAAGCTGAGATCAATAATCATTTGTATAGCTCAATTATCCATGAGTAGCTTTGAAAACAAATGTCTCAGTATCCATAAATATTAGCTAGAAGATTTGTAAGTTGTTGATGAAATGTTTATAGACTCACAAACAGAAGTAGCTGCTGCTTTTTATTTTTCTAAAATCTACCTTCACAAAAGAAAATGTACATTTCAGGATAACACGATGCTGGTGATTCTTCCCCAAAACTGTGTGCTGTGGTAGTTCTAAAACTATTATTTCGAATAAATTACATGATTTTATTTTTGTCTGTTTTAAAAATAAATATTATTTTCTGGTATGAATACAGAGTTCTAATTCTTAGGGTATAACCTTCACTCTAATCTTTCTTTCATGAATTGATGGGGAATATATATCAGGCTTACGTAATACACTAGATTCCTCTAGTAACATAGTTATGCTAGGTTTAGCATTTTAAAGTTAACTTATCCTGAAGAAGTGCTTTCCTGGATTCTAAAATAGGACTTTTCTTTGATTAGTAATTTATCACCTTTTAACTTCTTGAGATCGTTTTGGTCAGGCATGTCCATGCTCTGCAGATGTGAAAGGCCAAATATATACAGTGATCAGGGATTTGTCAGAAGTATGACTCTTTTAGCACCCATTACTATCATCAAAAGAGGATGTCTTTCAATGTCATGTTTTACCGTGAACTCCAATGGCTTTATTCGAAGATGGTCACTTTATTAAAGTGGAGCTCTCCACAATAAGGAATGACTTAAATACTGAGTTTCTACCTCCTTATATTCGTGCATTTGATCAAGAGCCAACAAAGAGCTCTATGAGGTGTTTTAAACGATAAAATAGTTAAACAAATTTCTTTCTTTTTTAAAGCGTAGGAATCAAAACATCATGGTAACACTTAGTAGAGATGTTTAGATAGGCATTGAAAATTCTGTGGAATGTCCATGGCTCTCTTTCAGTGGTATCATTCCTGAAAAACAGCAACTTCTATGGCTTTGACTTTGTTGAAAGATTAGCCCAATACCACATGGCATATGACATTTAACAAGCCATGAGCCTCCCACCAAATACTTTGAATAAATAAGTATAAAATGCCACGTTTTGTACTTGTATGTATAAAGCAGCACTTTAAATACTTAGTACTCGATGGTTGTTTTTTGCTTGAGTGTTCATTCATGTGTGAGATGTATATTTGAATAATTAGAAAAATGAAATAAAATGCTCTCTGAATAGAGGATTTAGACTAAGTAAAGAAATTGAACATTCTAAGTATTTTGACTCTTGTGACCATTCAGGATGATGACATTGAACCTGGTAATTCTGTGATGTTTCCTGGAAAAGAAAAAGGGCTTAGTAAAAAGATGATTCTAAATTGGTCAGAAAATTCTATGGAGTTATTCTTCTGGAAAGAGACCACTGAAGAAGAAAAAAAAACAGAAAATTATATGGAGTTAGGATAAAATTTCATTTTGTTTCACAAAGGCTAAGAAATGCAAGTCATAATCTCATTAAACCTATGAAATCAAGGGAGTAAATAATGCATATTTAATGTTCTTATGTGCAAATCATTTGTACATAATGAAATATGCAATATGTAACTTCCTTATGTAACCTAGCTGAAGTGCTCTTCTTTAGATTCTAACATTACTCATTATTTGTATAGCCAATTTAAAGCTTGCTCATGTCCCCTAATATGTTTTTTTTTCATAGGAATGGAGTAATATAGTTGTAGCTGCCAAGACTGTGTCTGGAGTGAGAACCCTGCCCGGGGTCAAATCCCTGTTCCACCAACTTACCAGATATGCCCCTTAAGGAAGCACATTGTTTGTTCTAAACTTCCAGTTCTTTTTTTGTCTGAAATAGAAACAATAGTTTCCTCCTAATAGGCCTGTTTGTGCCTGCAAAACATAGTAGGCAAAACATTAATGTTTATCGATTTATTTCTAGCCCTTTCATTATATTTTCTTTATAAATACTCTCATAAGAAAAGAATGTTTCCGTTTGTTTCTGTCAGATATAGCAAGATGATATAATGTGGCCCAGTTTTCTAATGTGCAGAGAAATAAAAACTTAATTTTAATATGCAATAAAGTAATAAACAACATTCACTGCATGCCTATAGGGGTGAGAATGAAACTACTTTGTGCTACAATAGGAAATGTACCTTGGAAGGTATCCTAATTAATATGTGAGAATACATAAAGAGACACAGATACTCAAGAATAAAGAATAATGGATGTCTTTCCATTTATTTAGTTCTTCTTTAATTTATTATAACAATGTTTTTAAAGTTTCAGTGTAAAAATCTTAATTTCTTTTGTTAAATTTATTTCTAGGTAAGTTACTCTTTTTGACGTTATTGAAAATAGAATTTTCAAAAAAATTTTGTATTTGTGCCTGCAAAACACATTTTCCATTACTATTGTATAAAAATGTCATTGATTTTTTTTAGTATTGCACTTGCATCTGCAAACTTGCTGAACATGTCTATTATTTCTAATTATTTTTTTGTGGATTTTTAGGATTTTCTGTATATAAGACCATGTCATCTTCAAATAGAGATAGTTTTATTTCTTCCTTTTCAGTCTGCATGCTGTTCATTTTTCCTATCTAATTGCCTTGACTAAAACCTTCAGTATAATGTTTAATGGAACTGGTGAGAATGACATCTCTTACTTATTTCTGATCTTAGGATGAAGATGTTCAGTCTTTCAACATTAAGTATGATCTTAGCTGTGAATTTTTCACAGATGCCCTGCCCTTGATTCCCTTCCATCTCTTCCTAGTTTGTTGAATGCTTTTATCATGGAAGTGTTTTAGATTTTATCAAATGTACTTTCTGTGTCAGTGGAGATGATGATGTGGATTTTGTCCTTTTTTCTATTAATACTATTAATACAATTAATATTAATTGATTTTCATATGTTGAACCAGCCCTATATTCTAGGACACTTGGTCATAACGTATAATTCTTTTATATGTTGTTGAATTTGGTGTTCTAGTATTTAATTGAGGGTTTTTGTGTCTATATTCATAATGGATGATGCTCCCTACTTTTCTTGTGATGTCTTTGTATGGTTTTGATATTAGGATAATATAAGACTCCTAGAATTAATTGAAAATTGTTTCCTCCCTTTATGTTTTTTAAAAGAGTTTGTGAAGGATTGTTATTAAGTCTTTTTTAAATGTTTGGTACCATTGGAGCCATCTGCACCTGGCCTTATATATATGGAAAGCTTTAAAATTACTAATTCAGTATCTTTACTTGCTATAGGTCTATTCGGACTTCCTGTTTCTTCTTGAGTCAGTTTTGGTAGGAATTTGTCCATTTTATTTAGAATATTCATTTTCTTGACCCAGAGTTGTTCATAGCATTCTCTTATAAACCTTTTTATTTCTGTAAAGGTGGTAGTGATGTTCCCTCTTTAATGAGTCTTCTCTATTTTTTCTTGGTCAATCTAACTAAAGTTTTGTCAATTTTGTTGATATTTTCAAAGAACCAACTTATGGTTTCTTTTACTTTCTCTATTATTTTTCCATTCTATTTTTTTTTTCATTTATTTTTGCTCTAGTCTTATTGTTTCCTTCATTCTGCTCACTTTTAATTTATTTTTCTTTCTAGTTTCTGAATGTTGAATGTTATGTTATTGATTTAAGATATTTCTTTTTTATTATGGAATTACAGCTATGAATTTCCTGTAAGCACTGCTTTATCTACATCCCATAAGTTTTAGTGGATTGTAGTTTTGTTTTCATCTGAATGTGTTTTCCCTGAAAATTCTTCTTTGACACATTGGTAAATTAGAAGCATGTCATTTATTTTCACATATTTGTGAATTATTCAATTTCCCTATTTTATTGCTACTTTTATCCTACTGTGGTCAGAGAACATACTTTGTATGATTTAAATCATTTCAAATGTATTGAAATTTGTTTATGGCATAACATATGATTTATCCTGAAGAGTGTTTCATCTGCACTTGAGAAGAATGTGCATTCTGTCATTGTTTGATAGAGTATTCTATAGATGTCTGTTGAGTCTGCTTGGTTTATTGTGTTGTTTAATTCTTCTATTTTCTCACTAATGTTCTACCTAATTATTCTATCCACTATTGAAAGTGTAATAGTGAGATCTCCAACTATTATTATTTAATTGTCTATTTCTTTCTTCAATTCTATCATGTTTTGCTTCACTTTTATTTTTCGACTTTTTGTTAGGTGCATATATATTTATACGTGTTTTGTCTTCCCAATGGTTTGATTGTTTTATCTTTATAAAGTGTCATTTTTTTGTCTCTAGTGACAATTTTTGTATTAAAGTCATTTTTTTTCCAATATTAGTGTAGCCACTAGTTATGTTTGATTACTGTTTGCATAGTATTTTTTTTTAATACTTTTACTTTTAACCTATTAGTGTCATTAAGTATAAAATATGTCTCTGTGGACAACATATAGTCAGATCATTTTTAAAAAGGAATCAGTTCTTCTTAGTGGAGTTAAAATTGGTTTTTTAACTTAAAACAATCTATTTGGAATTGCTATAAATATAATTTCAATAGTATGCAAAAACTTTACATGAATATAGCTTTATTTCATACCCTTATTTGCATTATTGCTTTTGTACAAATTACATTTTTATATATAAGCACATCAACGCATTCATAAGTATTCCTTTATGTAGTTGGTTTTTTCAAAGCATATTGGAGGGGGAAAGAGTTACAAATAAAAATACATTTGTAATATCTTTTACATTTACCTATTAGTTACCTTTACCTGTGTTTTTTATTATTTTACGTGGATTTGCATTATTGTTTAGTGTCCTTTCTTTTCATCCTGAAATTCTCCCTTTAATATTTTAGTATTTCTTATAGAGTAAGTCTGATAGCACCAAATTCTCTCATTTTTAAAAAGTCTGGGAATATCTTAATTTTGCCTTCATTTTTGAAGGATAATTTTGCTGGATACAGCATTCTTGGTTGACATTCTTTTTCTTTCAGCACATTGAATATTTCATCTCACTGCCTTCTGGACTCCATCGTTTTTGATAAGTTAGCTATGAATCTTATTGATGATTTCTTATATAGGATGAGTCATTTTTCTCTTGATGCTTTCAAGATTCTCTGTTTATCTTTGTTCCTCAGCAGTTTGACTATGATGCATCTACGTGTGGAACTCTTTGAGTTTATCCTACATGGAGTTTGTTAATATTTTTGATTATTTTGATTACTATTTTTCATCAAATTTTGGAATTTTCTGTCCATTATTTTTTCAAATATTTTGCTGTCACTTTCTTCTCTCTTCCTGGGACTCTATTATGCATACATGGATATAATTAAAGGTGCCTCGCAGGTCCCTGATGCTTTGTTATTTGCATTCATTCTTTTTTCTTTCTGTTTCTCAGACTGGATAATTTCAAGTTTGCTGATTCATTCTTTTACAAGATCAAATCTGCTATTGAACCCCTCTAGTGAATGTTTCATATCAGTTATTATAATGTCCAACTCCAGATTTTCTATTTTATTCCATTTTTATAATTTATATCTCTTTATTAACATTGATACTATTTTCCTTTGATATCTATTCTCAGACTTTAATTTTTTAGACATAATTCCTTTAGTTTTTAGAACATATTTATAATAGCTGACTCAATGTCTTTGTTTAGTAAGTCCAACATCTATGCTCCCTCAGAGACAATTCCTATTAACTGCTTTTTTCCCTGAATATGAGTCATACTTTCCCACTTTTTTGCATGTATTTTAATTTTTGTTAAAAATTGAACTTTTTATATAATATTATATGGAAACTCTGAAAACCAGATAGATAATTCAGTCCCTCGAGTTTTTTTGTTGTAGCTACTTGTTTGTTTATTGACTCTCCTTGATTAATTCTGTAAAGTCTGTATTGTTTTTTGTGAGTGGCCACTCAAGTGTCTGCTTGGTTAGCTTAGTGGTTATCTTATGGATTCAGGAGAAATTTTCTTAAATGTCTTAAACCAGTAAGTCTCCCCTTTGCAGAGGGACTCTGTGTTGCTGCATGCCTTCAAAGTTATGGCAGTTTAAATATCTGCCTTAGCCTTTGATTCTTCCCTGTGCAGAGCTTCAAGGTCTTGTTTCACCAGAAATACGTGGAAGCTTTTCAAAGACTCCTATGGACATCTCATTACTCAGATTTTCTTTTTAAGTTATTTTGATAGCCTTTTATTTGCCCCAATTGGTATCACTGGCTCTGGTAGCTGATGTTAAACTTCTGTGATGTTAAACAATTGATGCTGATTGGTTTCAGCTAACACCTTGAAGATAAAGCTTTTCCTACTGAGTGAGGTTCTGCATCAGGTCAAAAAAAGACAAGCTGTATATAAATGGGGCTTTTCCAGGGATCTGCTGAACACATCAAATACTGAGAATTCTCAGTGGGTATGAGTTTTTTTTTTTTTTTTTTTGCAGAGTTCCAAATCCATCCAGCCCCTCTCCAGTAGATGCTAGACTGTTGGTTTTAGCAGTTTCTATGATTATGAAGCTGTTGTGGAGCTGGAAAGAGGGAAATGGGATTGGGGTAAATTAAAACATCACAGCATTAACTGTTTATACAAAGATTTTGCTGATTTTCTTTAATAAACGCTTAATGGATTGTTGCAAACCTTTGGTTAATTGCTAGAGTTCTGAAAAGTTAATATTGATAATTTTTGAGTGTTCTTTCACTTTTATGAAGGAGTGGAATTTTGGAGATCCTTACTTCACCATTTAGAAGTGCTGCTTCACTGGTCTTTCACACCTAACTGGAGGACTACCTGGGGGACAGGCACACTTATAACTTTGACTCAAATGGTAGAAAAGCAATTTATGTAACCTAAACGTTTGCACCCCCATATTATTCTGAAAAATAAAAAAAAAAGGTGGTGAATTTGAAAAGGCAGAGTTGTTGAGGTAAAGAATGTTCAGATTCAGTGTTAAGCTGGTCTAACAAGCAGATGAACTCAGTCGAAGTAGAGTGCTGGCATAGAGTTGACTGGAAAGTGAAATAAAGTAGGTGAGATTGGTATGTTCAAGGCTGAACTAGAGAGTTTTGTTTTCAATAAAAAGTGTTTAGAACATAAGTGCACTTATAAGAATAACATCTATTGGACGTCGGGCAGGGGGGACAGGGGAGGGGGAGGGGGGAAGAGGGCACAGGATCTGCATACACAAAGAGTGCAGTGTGCACCACCCGAAGGATGGACATACTTGAAACTCGGACTTGGGGGCGGGGGCAAGGGCAACATACGTAACCTAAACATCTGTACCCCCATAATATGCTGAAATAAAAAAAAAAATTTTTTTTAACTGAGAAAAAAAAAGTGTTTAGAAAGTACTTGAGTTCTTGGGCCAGGGATAACATAAGGATAATTGGTGTTCTTCTAATGGTAGCATGTAGGATAAAGTGAAGCTGTGCAAAAGAGAGATGAGCTCAGAGGCAGTGGCAATAATCTGCGTGTGTGATGCTGAAGCCTGGCTTACTGTGGCAGTTATGGACGTGGAAAGGCAAGGGTCGACCGGTCATGGGCTGGATCTTAGGAGTCAGGAAATGAGGGGAGTTTTGCAAAATGCAAATGTTGCTGTTCTGCTTTGCAGGAATGCTGGTACAGTAATGGAAGTGAGGATAGTGGAAAAGCAGATGTGACAAATTCTTATTTTGACATCCTAAAGATTCCTTCATTTAGCTAACAGTTTTTAAGCTCTTTGAAGACTCATGATCATAAGGATTAATGATTAGTGGCTGGTTATTAAAGCAGAGTTTTATGCCATAAAAAGCTAAATATCTTCAAATGGCCTCCTAAACCATGTTAATTTTGAAAAAAGAAAAAGAAAAGAAAAGGTTTTCTAAAAGTCTAAAGATATTCTAAAATGTTTATCACATTAACTTTTCTAACATGTAATTCTCTGAGAAAGCAAATGTAGTAATTCTAGGGGTTGTATTAGTGGGGTTTAATTATTATGTGTAGAAATGACAGGTTCACAACCAAGAATGTGTATTAATAGACCAAATATAAGAGTCCTGGGTTCAAGCGCTGCTTGTTACTTAGAACACAATGCTTTTCTGCCAGCATGTGAATTCATCATTATTTTCCAAGTGACTTCCTTCTTTATTTTTCCTTAGTCCTTGAGGAGAGAAAACAACAAATGAAAAATGATGTGATTATCAATAAGATCGTCATTTTAACACATGTAATTGAGAAATGTTAATTGCTATGTGGGATCAAAGTCAGATTTCTGGACTTTTCCTTAACCCATGAACATTTCTCAGTTTTTCACTTCTGTTCATACTTCTAACAAGGCTGAGACTAGAGAGAGCAGTACATATTTTCATATTGCCATTGCAGTTTAGTCTTCTTTAGTATTTTAAATAATTATAAATAATTATTCATCAATATATGTATTCTTCCAGATTTTTCAAGGCATTAAGTCACACATCTATTTTATTTACCTTTATTTGGAACTAAATTTAAAAAATATGTTGTCATCTTACTTGTCTCTATGTGTACAGAAGTAAAGGATTACAAAAGAGTTTTCTTGTAATTAATGTTTCTGTTAAGATAACAAAAGAATAGGAAGTTTTAGGGGCCATTCGGGTTTTTCTCCGCATTCTTAAGACTTGATTTTTATTAATCTTAGTCATTTATGCTATTTATTTCCCAATCCTTTGTTAATCAATTAATTCAATCATTTAACATAAATAATTTGAATTTTTTTGAAAGACTACTTTGTATAAGAATAATACTGAGTTCTGTGAAGCACAAACAAGATACACGCACACAAAAGAAGCACTAAATGGAACAATAGCCCACTAGGAAGATGAAATTTAATAGTAGCTAACAATAAAAGTATCAAGCATGAACATAGGTCTGATAAGCAGTGTGTCATGAAATATGATTTATCCATATAGAATATGACTGTTGTTTTTAGATTCAGAGGAGAAAGAAAATTATGTAGTCAAGAGTAACCGCAAAATGCCTCATTGTCTAAGTAGAATTTATGACTGGTTGTGAAAGAAAGGCGGAATTTCTATAGGTCTAGAAGAGCTACCTGTTCCTCAGAGTGAATGCGGACAGCACAAGCAAGAAGACAGAGGCAGGAGAGTGCCATACAGAATGGAGACTATGAGTGCATGAGGCTTACTGGAGCAGGCTGGGGTTGAAAGGTATCCCTGGGGAGGCATTGAAAGCTTTAAAGAACAGATTAGAATAAAATTCATATTTTCATTCAACAAATATTTTTTGGATGATCCTGATTATCCTCTGACGGTACCAGATTGTGAGGGCTATAATAGTCCCCACCTTTCAGAAATGGTGTGAAGCTGTGGGCCCTATGGAGTTACTGGAAAGGGCTTGCAAATCCATACAGGCACCAAGCCCTGTCTGTAGATTAAATAAATAATAGGTTTTACATATCTATATCCGTATTCATTATTTTTAAATGTACATGTTTTTCTGTGATTAATAAAATGGAAATTCATTGTTGCTTTTTGCCGATGTATTTTTTTCACCCAGGCAACAGTATTACTTACCTATGGCAGTTGTGCGAGGAAAGTGAGATTCTTTCCCTTGGCTTTGTATTTTCATGGGGAGAGCCATTGATTAGTGCAGCTGGGCCTCTCTCTGTTCTTACTCATTCCTCATGGGAGTTAACTGATGTGCAAACTTGGGAGCAGGAACTTAGCATATGTCTCCTACTCTGTTTATGATCTTCTCACCTGGAGAGAGTATGTGAGGTAATCTTAGCAGTAAAGAACCTGCTTGGGAGGCCTGATGCCAGTCTGTCTAATTCTGGGGTTTATAAGTGGGAAGCCTACATTGCCTTGTGACTAAACCTGTATCTGCTTCATCACTAGCCTTGCTGACATTTCAGTCACATTTGTCTAACCCCTTTGTTTTATCCACAGATTGACAATCTGCAGTTCCTAGGCCAAACCTGACCCACTGCATGCCAAATCTGGCTAAGCTTTTCCGTTTACATATTGTACGTGGCTGCTTTCATGCTACAACAGCAACACTGAGTAGTTGCAACAGAGACCATATGGCCTGCAAAGCCTAAATGTTTACTCTATGGCCCTTTACGGAAAAGGTCATTGAGCCCTGGACTCTTATCTGTAATTTGGAGAGAGAATAAGGAAGTCATTTATTATGCTGTCTGAAGTCCTAAAGTAATCCTAACATTATTATTTAGGGATCTGTAGAAAGTCTTACTTTGTAAAACATATTTTAGTGTTCAAAATGGTGGGAACCCCTGGTGTACCAGATGGAGCTGTATCAGAGATGGGCGTTTGAAGATTGTTCAAGTTACATAGGTATAAGCTGATGAAGTTCGAACTAGTTTGGTGATTATGGACATAGAAAAGTAGCGATGGGCTTAGGAATAACTGTGAAGTGAAAAGTTTGGAGAAGTTGATAACTGCTTCTTTATAGGAACAGTGAATATGATGGACCAGTAGAATGCAAAATGGCTCCAAGGGTTCACGCCTAAGTAAACTGGGTGAATATCCTGGGAGCAGTATATGATGTATTTCTTACCATCTGTCTGCCTTGCTGCTGGCTCTTTAAATCACACATTCCCTAACATCAGGAATGAAGTGCCCAAGCTTATTCACAGTCCTCACCCAGAGCCCCTCACTGTAGTCAGACCACCTTTTCCTTGAACACCCCTACCAAGACTCAACATTTATCTGTGCAACTTCAACATCAACCCAGCATTTTGTTCTTTTGAACTTGGCAATGCCCTTTGTCTTTCCAATATGTAAGTTAAATATCACTTATCTTTCTAACAGATTGACATGGTTTATTTCCTGGCTCCCTGTACCTAGCTGTGAAGCCTGTTTATTTAGTAATATTTACATTTGAATTATTCAATTTTCTAGTCTATTGTTCAGTTTTTATTAATTTTTCTAATAATTTGAGTTTTATTGTCTCTTTCCATAAAAGAATATGAGGCATTAGACTTCTCACATTGCAAAGAAATCCCTTTGTATATAAATAATCTAGGTTTCTCTCTTTTCTTTTCTCTTTTTTTGGACTATAATTAATGCTTCCTAGACAATGCACTCCTTAGTCTTTTAGCCTCGAGGTTGTTTCACATGATGCAGTTTTCCTCTTTGTCATCTTATTGGTGAACTACATTCTATTTCTTTTGACTTCTTATGTAGAGCATCTAGTTTTTTTACTGAGAATTTGTGCTGAGCTGATCCCTATTTAGTTTTGCTTGGCATTTGGTGTGTTTTCGATTGTGTTTCTATGATTCATTAAAAAGATTATTCTTGGGATTTCACCATTTCCAATTTCACCTGGGGTATGCAAATTTCCACACAGTACTACCAGAAATAAAAATCAAAGTTCATTTATATTTGAAATGGTATCATCACCTTACTCGGGTGGCATTTAAACTCACAGACTATTTTTTTCCTGTAAATAACATGTACATATAGTTTTTTAAAAATCAAGCAAAACAAAAGAGAATATGGTCTCATTCCCCAATGTTAACCACCAAGGATTTCTAATAATTCCTTCCAGAAGCATTCTATGAATATATAATGTGTGTGCATACTTTCTTTTTGTACAGATGTGAATATTCATTACAGATTATTTTTCCCTTTGTGTTTTTTTTCGTTTTAGCTCACCATATCAGTTCTTGCACATTTATCTCATTTTTAAAATGACTGAATAGTAATAATGGCTACATTTATTGATCACTTAGGCACTTAGACACTACACTAAGCACTTTATGAAGTGTATTTCATTTTAATTTAAAGTTATTTATTTATTACTTCATTCACAACTACCAACAAAACTTTGAAGTAGACATTATTACAATTCTGATTTTACAGATGAGGAAAAAGCAGAGCTGGGATTCTGACTCCAGGGCTCATATTCTTTAACTACTATTTCAATTTTTTCCAAGTATATGTCACCAAACATTTGCATCAAAATGACCTATGATATTTGTAAAACATAGATCTCCAAGCTCACCAATTCTCATTTAGTAAGAATTAGGGGGAGAATCACAAATTTGCATTATTAATAAGTAATCACAGTGGATTTTATGTAGTATAAAGTCTGTGGACCTCTGCATTACACTATAATATAATGCCTCTTTATGTGAATAATTTTTATTTATCAAATGGGTTTCTAAAGATGGATCTAAAAGTAATTTCTAGTCCTTTGATATTATAAACAATGCTTCAGTGCATATCCTTAAAAGTATATTTTTATTTGTTTTTATGAGTTTAGTTGTAGAAAAGATTTCTAGAAGTAGAACTCCTAGGTCAAAGGGGTATGTTTATTTAAAATTTTGATAGCTATTACACTTTTGGGAATTTTTTTCCAGGACAAAGATAATCCTCTTTTCCTTAATAGTCCCTAGTTGTTAATTTTTTTCCAAGGACTGAAGATTTTAGAACATTAAAAGAGATTAGTCAAAAGTTTTTCATACAGTTCCTTTCTTTTTATTATTCTGTATTGGTTTGCTAGGTCCTCAATAATAAAGTTCTCCAAATTTCATGCCTTAAACCACAGAAATTAATTGCCTTACAGTTATGGAGGCTAGAAGTTTAAAATTAAGATGTTGGCAGAAGGACCCAACATCTTATTTGGGTCATTCTGAGGGCTGTGAGAATCTTTTCCATACCTCTCCCCTAGCTGCTGGTTTTCCGGCAATCTTGGCATTTCTTGGCTTGGGGCAGTATAACTCCAGTTTTCATATGATATTCTCCCTGTGTATAAGTCTGTCTCTAATTTTCCTTTTAATAAGGACACTAGTCACTGGATTGGCACCCACTTTAACAACCTCATCTAAATTTAACTAATTACATCTGCAATGACCCTATTTCCAATTAAGGTACATTCTGAATTATTGGGGGTTAGGACTTTGATAGAGGAATTTTGTGGGGATACAGTTTAACCTTACTTGAGCCCAGGAGCTTGCAATGAACTATGATGATACCACTATACTCTAGCCCAGGTGACAGAGCAAGACCCTATATCAAAAATAAACACACACACGCAAACAAACAAACAAAAAAACTGTGTGTCCCAATATAATTCATACTGTTAAGAAGACCACAGGGCTGGGGAAAGAGAAAGGATTTCAAAGACCTCCATCTCCCTTTGTTGGCAAGAGACAGGGAATCTGCCCACACACTTGTTACACCACTGCTACAGCCTACAAATAACTAGTGAGTGAGAAGCCCACCACACTAAGGACATCTATAACAAAGATATCTATCCAGAACCTAGACTGCCTATCAAAGTGCCCACAAGCAAAGCCAAAGGTCCTTACCCAACATATGCTACAGGCACATCCTTAAGAGTGAGGGGGGAAAAAAGTCCAAACAAAAGAAAATCCAAAAAAGAAGTGACAGCTGCTTCAGATGAGAAGGAATCAGCACAAGAACTCTGGAAGTATAAAAAGTCAGTGAAAGGACCCCTTCCCCACCCCCAAAGGATCACACCAACTCTCTAGCAATGGATACCAACCAAAATGAAAAACTGAAATGACAGATAAAGAATTCCAAATAGGGATTTTAAGGAAGCTAAATGAGATCCAAGAGAATGTGGAAAACCAATTCAAAGAAACCAGAAAAACAATTCAGGAAATAAATGAAAAATTTGCTAAAGAGATTGATATATTTTAAAAAATAGAACTTCTGAAAATGAAAAATTGATTTAGGGAAATACAAAACACAGTGGAAAGTTTTTAGAATAGATTAGACCAAGCAGAAGAAAGAATTTCGGAGCTTGAATATAACCCTATTGAATTAACTCAGTCAGTCAAAAATAAAGAACAAAAATCGAGAGGAAAAAAGTCTATGAGAAATAGGAAATTATGTAAAATAGCCAAAAATAAGAATCTTAGGCATCCCTGAGGGTGAAGAAGAAAAAAAAAAAAGGCCTGGAAAACCTATTAATATTTGAGGGAATAATTAAGGAAAATTTTCTTGGTCTTGTTAAAGATTTAGACATCAAGATACAAGAAGCTCAATGAACACCTGAGAGATTCACAGCAAAAAGAGCATCAACAAGGCATATAGTCGTCAGACTGGCCAGAGTCAACACGAAGGAGGAACCCCTATAAACCATGAGGCAAAAACATCAAGTAACTTACAAAAGAAAACCCAACAGACTAACAGCAGACCTCTCAAGAGAAACCTTACAAGTTAGAAAGGAATGGGGTCCTATCTTTATTCTCCTTTAACAGAATAACTTCCAGCCAAGAATTTTGTATCCTGCTAAGCTATTTTATAAATGAAGGAGAAATAAAGTCTTTCCTAGACAAGCAAACACTAAGGGAATTTGTCACTACTAGACCTGCCCGACAAGAAATGCTGAAAAATGATCTATATATGCAACAGAACAATTGATATGCACCAGTGTAATAACACCCAAAAGTTAAAATTCACAGCTCTTATAAAACAGTAGCACAAGGGAGGGAACAAAGCAACTAGTTAACAGTCAAACTGATGACCAGAACAGTATATCACATATCAATACTAACATTGAACGCAAATGGTCTTAATTCCCCCCTTAAAAGATGTAGATTGGCTGAATGAATTCAAAAACACAACCCAAATATATACTATCTTCAAAAAACCCATTTAACATTCAAAGATTCTCATAGAGTCAAGGTAAAGGGGTGGAAAAAAGCAGTCCATGCAAATGGGACCCATAAGCAAGCAGAAGTAGCTGCCATCATATCACATAAAATAGACTTTAAATCAAAGTGGTACGAAAAGACAAAGATGGTCATTATATAATGATAATGTGATCAATCCAACAAGAAGATATAACAATCCTAAATATATATGCACCTAAAACAGAACCTCCCAGATTCATTAGGCAAATTCTACTAGATCTAAGGAAAGAAATAAACAGCAATATTTTTATAGCCAGGAATTTCAACACTCCACTGACAGAACTAGACAGATCACCAAGGCAGAAGATCAACAAGAAACACTGGAATTAAATGGGATTCTAGAACAAATGGACCTAATAGACATTTAAAGGACATTCTACTGAAAAACTGAAGAATATACATTCTTCTCATCAGCACCTGGGATATTTAACAGGATAGATCTTATGTCAGGCCATAAAACAAGTCCCAGTACATTTAGAAATAATATTGAAATCATATCATGTATCTTCTTAGACCTCAGTGGAATAAAAATAGAAATAAATTCCAAAATGAACTCTCAAAACTATATAAATAACAGGGAAATTAAACAACCTGCTGCTGAATGATCCTTGGGTTATTGATGCAATCAAGATGTAAAACAAAAAATTTTTCAAATTGAACAACAAAGGTGAGATGAGCTTCCAAAAATCTATGGGATACAAAAAAAAAAGGAGTGCTGGCTGGGCGCGGTGGCTCATGCCTGTAATCCTAGCACTTTGGGAGGCCAAGGTGGGCGGATTGTTACAGCTCAGGAGTTTGAAACCAGCCTGAGCAAGAGCGAGACCCCGTCTATACTAAAAATAGAAAGAAATTAATTGGACAACTAAAAATATATAGAAAAAATTAGCCGGGCATGGTGGTGCACGCCTGTAGTCCCAGCTACTCGGGAGGCTGGGGCAGTAGGATCACTTGAGCCCAGGAGTTTGAGGTTGCTATGAGCTAGGCTGATGCCACGGAACTCTAGCCCGGGCAAAAGAGTGAAACTCTGTCTCAAAAAAAAAAAAAAGGAGTGCTAAAGGGTAAGTTTATAACCTTAAATGTTTACATCAAAAAGACATAAAGATCACAAATTAACAACCTAATGTCACACCTCAAGGATCTAGAAAGAGATGAACAAACCAAACTGAAATCTAGCAAAGGAAAGAATGAACAAAGCTGAGAGAAGAGCTAAATAAAATTGATACAAACAAACAAGCAAAAATTACAAAGGATCAATGAAAGAAACAGTTGGTTCTTTGCAAAGATAAACAAAATCAATAGACCACTAGCTAGATTAACCAGAAACAGAAGAGAAAGATATCAAATAAGCACAATTAAAAATAAAAAAAATGATTTTTGTGAGAGGTGAGAGGTGAGAGGTGTGGATCCTGTTTCAATCTTCTACATGTGGCTATCCAATTTTCCCAGCACCATTTATTGAATAAGGATTCTTTTCCCCAGTGTATGTTTTTGTCTGCTTTCTCAAAGATTAGATGGCTTATGAAGATGGTTTTATATCTGGGTTCTCAGTTCTGTTCCCTTGGTCTATGTCTCTGTTCTTGTGCCAGTACCATGCTATTTTAGTTACTATAGCCTTGTACTATGGCTTGAGTGGCTCAATTTTTCTTTTTGCTTAAGATGGTTTTTGCTATACGGGGTCTTCTCTGGTTCCATATGAAGCGTAGAATTATTTTTTCTAGGTCTGCAGAAAATGATGTTGGCATTTTAGTAGGGATTGCATTGAATCTGTAGATGACTTTGGGTAGTATAGACATTTATACAATGTTGATTCTGCCGACCCATAAGCATGGTATGGTTTTCCACCTGTTTACATCCTCTGCTATTTTCTTCCTCAGTGTTTTGTAGTTCTCCCTGTATAGGTCTTTCACCTCTTTAGTTGAATATGTCCTAGGTATTTTATTTTCTTTGTTGCTATTGTGAAAGGTATTAAGTCTTTGATTTGATTGTCAGCTTGACTATTGTTGGCATACAGGAATGCTACTGATTTATGTACATTTGTTTTGTAACCTGAGACTTTGCTGAATTTCTTTATCAATTCCAGTAGTCTCATGGCAGAATCTTTGGAGTTTTCTGGATATAAGATCATATCATCAGCAAAGAGCGATAGTTTGACCTCTTCTGTCCCCATTTGGATGCCCTTGATTTCCTTCTCTTGTCTGATTTCTCTGGCTAGGACTTCCAGCACTATGTTGAATAGAAGTGGTAATAGAGGGCAACCCTGTCTGGTTCCAGTTCCAAGCGAGAATGCTTTCAATTTTTCCCCATTCAGTATGATGTTGCCTGTGGGTTTGTCATATATGATTTTTATCATTTTTGTCATTTATGGTTTTTATCTGTGCCTATTTAGTTAAACCTTCTTATCATAAAATGGCGCTAAATTTTGTCAAATGCTTTTTCTGCATCTATTGAGAGGTCTTTGTTTTTACTTCTATTTATATGTTGAATTACATTTGTAGATTTGCATATGTTGAACCATCCCTGCATTTCTGAAATGAAGCCACTTGGTTGTGATGGATTATTATTTTTTTTTTGTGCACCTGAATTCAGTTTGCTAGAATTTCGTGGAGAATTTTTGCATCTATATTCATAAGGGATATTGGTCTGTAGTTTTCTTTTTCTGTTGTGTCCTTTCCTGATTTTGGTATCAGGGTGATGTTGGCTTCATAAAACGTGTTAGGGAGAATTCCTTCCTTCTCGATGTTGTAGAATAATTTCTGCAGAATTGGTACCAGTTTTTCTTTGTAGGTCTGGTAAAAATCAGATGTGAATCCATCTGGTTGATGACTTTTTTTTTTTTTAATTTAGAAAGGTTTTTTATTGTTGCTTCAATTTCGGTAGTTGATATTGGTTTGTTCAGGAATTCTATTTATTCCTGATTGAGCCCAGAGAGGATGTGTGTTTCTAAGAATTTGTCCATTTCCTCCACATTTTTGAGTTTATTTGCATAGTGGTTTTTATAGTTTTCATAGGTGATATTTTGTATTTCTGTGGTGTCAGTTGTAATTTCTCCTTTTTCATTCCTGATGGAACTTATTAGAGTCCTTTCTTTTCTGCTTCTCATTGATCTAGCCAGAGGCCTGTCAATTTTGTTTATTTTTTCAAAGAACCAACTTTTGGTTTTATTAATCTTCCATATAGTTTTTTAATCAATTTCATTTAGTTCTGCTCTGATCTTTGTTATTTCTTTTCTTCTTTTGGGTTTGTCATTGGTTTTCTCATCCTTTTCTAGTTCTTTGAGATGATTCATTAGATTGTTGATTTGTGATCTGTCTTTTGGATGTAGGCATTTATGGATATAAATTTTCCTCTCAGGAATACTTTAGCTGTGTCCCACAGATTTTGATAACTTGTGTGTCATTTATCATTTATTTCAAAGAATCTTTTGATTTCCATCCTAATTTCCTTCTTAACACAATGATCATTCAGTGGAAGGTTGTATAGTTTCCAGATTTTTGTGTAGAGATGAGAGTTTCTGTTGGGTTTGATTTCTAATTTTATTCCACCATGGTCTGAGAAGATGCATGGTATAATTTCTATTTTTTAAATTTGTTGAGACATGATTTGTGGCCTAGGATATGGTCAATCTTAGAGAATGTCCCGTGAGCTGATGCAAAAAACATAATATTCAATGGTTTTGGGATAGAGTGTTCTGTAAATGTCTGCCAGGCCCATTTGTTCTATAGTTCTATTTAAGTCCATTGTTTCTTTGTTTATTTTCTGTTTGGAGGATCTTAAACCTAAGGAATGAAACTATAAGAATTCTAGAAGAAAATATTAGAAAACTCTTATAGAGATTGGCCTAGGGAAAGAATTTATGAAGAAGACCCCAAAGGCAATCACAGCAACAACAAAAATTAATAAATGGGACCTGATCAAATTTAAAAGCTTCTGCACAGCCAAGAAACTATCATGAGAGCAAACGGACAACCTACATAATGGGAGAAAATGTTCAGATGCTACACATACAATAAAGTGCTAATAACTAGAATCTATATAGAACTCAGGAAAATCAGCAAGAAAAAAATCAAACAACCCCATTAAAAAGTGGGCAAAGGACATGAACAGAAACTTTTCAAAAGAAGACAGACTAATGGCCAACAAACATATTTAAAAAACACTCAATATCTCTAATCATCAGGGAAATGCAAAGCAAAACCATGATGAGATATCATTAACTCTGGTGAGAATGACTTTTATCAAAAAGTCCCAAAACAATAAATGTTGGCATGAATGTGTAGAGATAGGAACACTCTTACGCTGCTGGTGGGACTGCAAACTAGTACAACTTCTGTGGAAAGTAATAGGGAGATACCTGAAAGAACTGCAAGTAGAACTACCATTTGATCCAGCAATCCCATTACTGGGCATCTACCCAAAGGAACAAAAGACATTCTATAGTAAAGACATCTGCACTAGAATGTTTATAGCAGCACAGTTCTCAATTGGAAAGATGTGGAAACAACCCAAGTGCCCATAAATCCATGAGTAGATTAATAAAATGTGGAATATGTATACCATGGAGTTCTACTCAGCCACAAAGCAATGGTAATCTAGCACCTCTTATATTATCCTGGGTAGAGCTGGAGCCCACTTTACTAAGTGAAGTGTCACAAGAATGGAAAAATAAGCACCACATGTACTCACCATCAAATTGGTATTAACTGACTTAACTGACCACACTTAAGTGCATATATAGTAGTGACATTCATTGGATGTCAGACAGGTGGGAAGGGGGAATGGGTGCAGTGCACACCATCTGGGGGATGGACATGCTTGAAGCTCTGACTTGGGTTGGGCAAAGGCAACATATGTAACCTAAACATTTGTACCCCTGTAATATGCTGAAATAAAAAAATAGAAATGAAAATGAGATATTGCAACTGATACCACAGAAATACAAAATATCATCCATGACTACTATGAAAATCTCTATGCATACAAACTGTTAATAGAAGACCAACATGAAATGGATAAATTCTTAAAAAGACACAACCTCTCAAGCCTGATTCAGGAAGAAATAGAAATCCTGAACAGACCAATAATGAGTAGCTAGATTGAAACAGTAATGAAAAATCTCCCAACAAAATAAAGCCCCAGCCCAGATGGATTAATAACTGAATTCTACCAGACCTACAAAGAAGAGCTGGCATCCATTCTACTGAAACTTTCCATAACATTGAGAGAAGGAATGAATCCTGCTTAACTCATTCTATAAAGCTGGTATATCACCCTGATACCAAAACCAGGAAAGGACACAATAAAAAAAGAAAACTAGAGACCAATATCCTTTATGAACTTGGATGAAAAACTGCTCAACAAAATACTTGCCAACCTAATTCAACAGCACACCAAAAGATAATCCACCATGATATAGTGATTTTTATCTCAGGGATACAAGGATGATTTAGTAAACACAAATCAATAAATGTGATTCACTACATAAACAGAAGTAAAAAAAAAAAAAGAGCATACTATCATCCCAATAAATGCAGAAAAGGCATGCTATAAAATTCAGCACAACTTCATGATAAAAACCCCCAACAAACTAGGCATATGACCATACCTCAAAATAACAAAAGCTTCATATACCAAATCCACAGCCAACTTCATACTAAATGGGGAAAAGTTTAAATCATTCCCCTTAATAACTGGAAAAAAAACAAGGGTGCCCACTGTTACCACTTCTACTCAACATAGTATTCGAAGTCCTAGCCACAGCAATCAAGCAAGAGAAGTAAATAAAAGGAATCCAAATTGGGAAAGAGGAGCTCAAATTATTCCTTTTTGTCAATGATCTTATATCTAGAAAACTCTAAAGACTCCACCAAATGACTCCTAAAATTGATAAATTCAGCAATATCTCAGGTGACAAAATCAAAGTACACAAATCAGTAGCATTTCTAGATACTAATAACAGTCAAGTTGAAAATCAAATCAAGAATGCAATACCATTTACAATAGCTGCAAAGAAAATAAAATACCTAGGAATATACTTAGCTAAAGAGGTGAAAGATCTCTACAAGAAGAACTACCAAACAGTGATGAAAGAAATCATTGATGACACAAAAAAATTAAAAAATATCTCATGCTCATGGATTGGAATAATCAATATTGTTAAAATGACCATACTGCCCAAAGTAATCTACACATTCAATACGATTCTTATCAAAATACAAATGTCATTTTTCACAGAATTAGAAAAAACAATCCTAAAATTCATATGGAATCAAAAGAGCCCAAATAGCCAAGGCAAAAAGAACATATCTGGAGGTGTCATAATACCTGACTTCAAATTATACTACAAGGCTATAGTAACTAAAACAGTATGGTACTGGCATAAAAGTAGACACATAGATCAATGAAACAGAATTGAAAACCCAAAAATACAACCAATGTATCTTCAACAAAGCAGACAAAAAAGTATACACTGGAGAAAGGAAGCCATACTCAATAAACGGTGCTGGGAAAATTAGATAGCTATGTGCAGAAGAATTGAAACCGGATCTCTATCTCTCACCTTATACAAAAATTAACTCTAGTTGGATTGAAGACCTAAATGTAAGACCTAAAACTATAAAAATTCTGGAAGAAACCACAGGGAAAACTCTTCTAGATATCGGCCTCTGCAAAGAATTTATGATTAAGACCCCAAATACAGCAACAACAAAATAAATAAATGAGGACTTAATTAAATTAAACATTTTCTGCACAGCAAAGGAAATAATCAACATAGTGAATAGATAACCTACAGAATGGGAGAAATTATTCACAATCTACACATCCAACAAAGGGCTAATATCCAGAATCTGCAAAGAACTCAAACCAGCAAGAAAAAAAACCCAAATAACCACATTAAAAAGGAGGCAAAAAACATGAACAGAGGTTTTTAAAAAAAAGATATACAAGTGGCCAACAGGCATATGATAAAATGCTCAACATCACTAATCATCAGGGAAACACTAATTAAAATAACGAGATACCACCTTACCCCAACCAGAATTGCCATTTTTAAAAAATCAAAAACTAATAGATGTTGATGTAAAAGCAGTGAAAAAGGAACACTCCTGGTGGAATTGTAAAATAGTACAACCTCTATGGAGATTTCTCAAAGAACTAAAAGTAGACCTACCATTTGATCCATCAATCCCACTACTATGTATCTTCCCAAAAGAAAAGAAGTCATTTCATTAAAAAAACACCCGCTTTATTGCAGCACAATTCACAATTGCAAAGACGTGGAATCAACCTAAGTGCCCATCAGTTCATAAGTGGATTAAGAAAATGTGGTATATACATACCATGGAGTACTACTCAGCCATAGAAAGGAATGAAATGTCTTTTATAGCAACTTGGATGGAGTTGGAGACTATTATCCTAAGTGAAGTATCTCAATAATGGAAAAACAAATACCACATGTATTGACTGATAATTGGGAGCTAAACGATGGGCATACACAGGCACAAAGTGATGTAAAGGACATTGGAAATCAGTAAGGGGGGAGGGGTAAAAACTTGCCTATTGGGTACAATGTACACTATTCCGGTGATGAGCACACTAAAAACCTTGACCTCACCATTATACGATTCATCCATGTAACAAGAACACTTGTACCCCCTACTATTATGAAATAAAAATTATTTTAAAAGTATCCACTTTTTCAAACTCTCAGTAATACCATGTATTATCTATAACCATTTGATCAAGAATGGTATATGATGTGTCGCTTTAATTTTCATATACTTAATTGATAAAGAGATCAAGCATTTTTTCATATAAGAAATTTCTAGCCATTTTCATGAACTGCTTCTATCCTTTTCCTATTTTCCATTAGATTCATGATGACTTCTTTCCTT
>NW_012154729.1:1594112-1606017 GCF_000956105.1 Propithecus coquereli
GAATTAATTTGGTATAAGGAATGTAGTAGTAATTCAGGTTCATTATTTATTCCTAAAGGACTAGTCAGTTATCTATCTGACAATTATTATATAATCCATTGTTTTTCTACTGATTTGAAATACCACCTCTCTAATGTAATAAATTTCTGCAAGTATTAGAGCTTTCTTTTAAATATCTCTTCTATTGCCTTTCAATTATTGTACCAGAAGCATTTATAATTTTTATAAATATCTGATAAAGACTGGCCTCCACCCCCTCCATTACTTTTCTCTTCTCAAATTGATACCTGGCTATTGTCACACATTTATTTTTCCAAATACACTTCAGGATTACTTGTCAAGATCTGAGACGGAGTGGGAGGGAAACTCTATTGCAATAGACTACATTAGATTTAAGACAGAGAAATAATCACCACCTTTAAAATACTGAGTCATGGTACAGAATAACAAGGTATATTTTTCCACTGGAGTCCAATTTTATGTCTCTCTCTCAGCCTATGCCTCCCTGTGTGCCTTCTGCTGGTGTGTGTCATTGTACAGGGTGTCCCGAAAGTCATCATACATAGGGAAGTTGTAGCTAAATGTGTCTCTATTTATAAAATATTCATTACAAGATTTTACAAAATTTTTCCTTTGTATGGAGACTTTTGGGACACCCTGCATTTGTTTCCTGCTGCTGCTTTAACAAATTACCACAAATTTCGTGGCTTAAAGACAACACAAATTTATTATTTTACAGTTCTGGAGGTCCCAAATGGGTCCCACCAGGCTAAAGTATAAAAAGGGCTGCTTTCCTTTCTGGACATTGTAGGGCAGAATCTATGTTCCAGCTTCTATGAGCTACCCACAGTCCTTGGTTTATTTATGGCTGACTTCTAGCTCCAAAGCCAGCAACAGCCAGTTTAATGTCTCATGTTGCATCACTCTGACAATGACTCTCCTTTTTCCTTCTTCTGCTTATAAGGACCTTTCTGATTCCATTGGGCCGTCTGGATAATCCAGGATTATATCCTAATCACAAGACCCTTGACTCACACCTGCAAAGTCCCTTTTGCCTTCTAACATAATCTACTCGTGGGTTCCGGGGATTCAGATGTGGACATTTTTGGGGGCATCATTCTGCCCACCACTGTTACCAGTGCTGCTTTCCCCAGGGCTTCCCTGCTGTCATTCATTCTGTCCACCCACTCAAAGTCTCTTCTTTTTAAAAAGAAGTTATTTTTCTTATTATTACATATTTACATTGTTGTTTTTCTTATTTGAATATCACTAGAAATATTTAGGGAATACTTCTTCTTGACATTGTGGGGAAATGTCAGAGTAGTCAGACCACTTCCAAAAGTTTTTACCTACCTTGAGTCATTTGGAATTGTGAGTCATCTCTAACTTCGAAAGAGCCATAAACCCACACTCCCTTGTGTTAGTGTTACTTTCCCCATTATCAGAAAAAGAATTCAGGAAGCAGTGAAGGTAGATGGTGTCATAATACTAACACAATACTTCTATTCTATTCTCTCATTTACTTACCATCTTAAAACTCATCTAATTCAAACTGCCCACTTCTATACTCAGAAGATGCTCATGTTGATCACGTTAGGCCTGAAGGCTCCAGGGCAGAGAACCTGCTACTTGCTGAGCAGCTGATGTCATACTGGGAAGCTCTAATTGTTAGAAATCTTATCTTGAGCTGAAATCTCTCTGCCTGTGACCATCTCTCCAACTGCTGTGTTTCTAGAGATAGAGAAAAATTGTAATCAATTGTAATCAAATATTTGTGATACTTGTTTCTTAACACCTTTTCTTCTTCAATATTTTCTCACATGACATAGTTTTAATACTCACCATTTTCCTCACCCACGTCCAGAGAAAACAGTCCATTTGGTCTTGGCTTCTCCTCAAATGTTGGCCCCAGCACCAAGCCAAGTGCACCAGGTGTGGTTTTCCTCTGTGTTCGTTAAGGCAATTTAGTTTCCTCATGTAGCTAAGATTACAGCTATGCTAAGAGGCACGTTCACTGAGATGCTCTATGAAAGTAGTCTAGAAAAGCCTCTGGGAAACCTTACTTCTGATTTTAGAAACTACATCATTGGTACCTTTGGGAACCAACTGTGCCCAAATCTGGGTTCCTGGTTGTTGCTAAGGTCTTTCATAAATCAGAAGACCACGTCTCCCTTAGTCCCCTTGATGAACAAACTCTTGCCCAATCTTACTAAAGGACATTTAATATAATTCAGTTAAGCTATCTTTTATGAAATTGTTAAGCCAGATCATTCCTACTACTAATTAGCCCAGAGAAGGGGAGGCCTGTCACTTTTTCTAGTCTAAATATCATACTTGTATTAAATCAGCCAATGTCACATTAATGTCTTTAACTGGTGTATTACACTCTGACTCATACTGTCAGCTGTAACTTCTAGTCTTTTTTTTCATGGTATTGCTAATCCACATACTCCCATGCTCAATTTTTATAACTCATTTCTGTCCTGAAGCATAGAACCTTATATTTAGTCATTAATAAACTTTGATTTATATTCAGCTCACCACTCATGATTTTAAACTTTTATAGAAACACAATGTAAACAATATATGAAAGCATGTTATATGGACTTCTTATTGATAATGTTATTTTTCTTGGGGGTGCATAATATTCTGTTTATTCAGTGCTGTCAGTATGCGTCATTAGTCATTTTGAAGCAGTACTATTTGGTCTACACATTGCACAGTTGACTGTAGCAGGTAAGATTAAGCAGTCCAAGTAAGCAGAAGCATCAAAGCTAGATAGGCCCTCAGGAGCTGTGAAGTTAGGCAGTACAGGGCCCTAGGGATCTGTTCAGGATTTGGGGACTGGATATCCCTCTCTTGGAAGAGAGCTGTCAAAGACCAAGGCAGAGAACACAGACCTAGGCATGCTACTATCATAAAAATTCAAGCATGGAGCCAAGTTTAGGATCCAGAACCAGGCATTAGGAAAAAGGTAGAGGCCAAATGGTTAGAAAAAAAGCAAAAACTGCTAGCCACTTGGAGCCCAGTATTGCTAGACTAGGGACTATGTAGCCCTGAAGGAGAGTCCAAATTGTGGGGCCACAGGTCTTCTAATCCCTCTTGCCTGCGGCCAGGATTAACCATCAAAGGTATGTTGGCAGTTAACCTGTGTATCAAGATCAAGGTTTCCCACTGCGGGGAAGAGGACTTGCAAAGGCTTAACATTGGCAGGGCTAGATGCTACCTAGCAAAGGGCAGAATTTCCTCTTTCCCTTCATTCTGGTAATAAATATATGGTCATAGTCATTTTTATCTCTGATACGATTGCATAAACACTAGATTGGCTGTCACAAGACCTAGGTTGGAGCCCTGACACTGCCGTTAACCAAATGCTTAATACTGGAAAAGTCAATAATTTCAGGCCTAGTTTCTGGTTGGGGATAATAGTAACATTGACAGGATTGTTGTGAAGGCTAAATGAGAATCATCTGGGTGAGTGAAATACTATTCACTTTGCAGGCAATAAAACACTTTACAAATACAAGTTGCTAGTCTTCCTACAGTGATTTGAATCTATGACAGTTTTTTGAATGACATTGTTTCAGACTTTACTTAGCAAATGTTTATTAAGCATATACTATATGAAGAAGATGGGCATGGTTCTTGCCCCTATGGTGCTTTAATCCTAGTGAAGGATGAGATCATAAAATACTAATTAAAATATTAATTATTTTATATATTAATTTTTTTCATCATATTGTCCTAGACTCCTATTATGAACATGGAACTTTGCTAGGTGCTAGATAAGCTTGTTTTTAGAAATTAACCCCATTTATCTTGTTGAATAATGGAAATATGTTTTAAACTTATTAAACAATAAACTCCAATTATTCTTTTAGATCTAGCTATTTGAATGAGTTTACTGTTTGGATCATTAATGCATCTAATGAAATCATTCAGCAAGGAAATTCTGAGATATTATGAGAGACCATGTTAAATGCTTACAAAGGATCAACATGTACTGTAACTATAGCATTTTATGATTTTCTCATCCATTAAGGTTATGATGAAAGGACATGAGTTTATTTTCACAGTATTCTTAGTAACCCCATGCTAGTGTTTGAGGAAAGCAGGACTGGAGATAAGGAGAGTAGTTTGGAAGTTGTTCCAGCAGTTCAAGTTGAGATATTATGCTGGTGATCTGGACTAGGGTGTAGTTAGGATAGAGAGAAGTAAATGTGTTTGAGAGATAATTCAATGGTAAGGTATAGATTTGAGGATTGATTGGGAATGACACTGAGGAAGAATGGGAAGTGAAGCATAATCCCAGGTCATTACAGTGACTGATTATGTGGAAATACTGATTACTGACAGGGAATAAAGGAAAAGAAGTGATTGGAGGAGAACATGACAAAATGCAAAGTTTTTTTTGAAAAAGAAACATCTGAGCCTTCAATAAGTGGTAATAATTCTGCTGGTATAGATTTTGCCTCCATGTTGATGTCTGCTGACAGATCAGAGTGGTGGTTGCTAAAGGTTGGTGTGGCTATGAAACTTTTTAAAAATAAGACAACAATGAAGTTTGCTACATTAATTGACTCTTCCTTTCAGGAAATATTTCTCTGTAGCACGTGATGCTGTTTGATAGCATTTTACCCACAGTGGAACTTCTTTCAAATTTGGATTCAATCTTCTCAAACCCTGCAACTGTTTAATCCACTAAGTTTACATAATATTCTAAATCCTTTGCTGTCATTTCAACAATGTTCACAAAATCTCCACCAGGAATAGATTTCATCTCAAGAAACCATTTTCTTTCTCCATCCCTAAGAAGCAACTCTTTATCTGTTCACGTCTATCATGTAATTCAGTCTCATCTTCAGGCTTCCCTTTCTAATTCTAGGTCTCTTGTTATTTCCAGCACAGCTGCAGTGACTTCCTACACTGAAGTCTTGAACCTCTCGAGTCATGAGTTGAAAGCACTTTTTCCAAACTTGTGTTAATGCTGATATTTTGATCTCCTCTTATGAATCATGAATGTTCTTAATGGCACCTAAAATGGTGAATCATTTCCAGAAGGTTTTCAATTTACATTTCCCAGATTCATCAGAGGAATCACAGTCTATGACAGCTATGGCTTTATGAAATATATTACTTAAATAATAAGACTTGAAAGTAAAAATTACTCCTTGATCCACGAGCTGAAGAATAGATGCTGTGTTAGCAGATATGAAAACAACATTAATGCCCTGTACATTTCCATCAGTGCTCTTGGGTGACCAGGTGCATGGTCAACAAGAAGTAATATTTTGAAAGGAATCTTTTTTCCCTGAGTGGTAGGTCTCAATAGTGGGCTTCAAATATCCAGTAAACCATGCTGTAAACAGATGTGCTGTCATCCAGGTGGTTGTTCCATTTTTAGAGCACAGGAAGAGAAGATTTAGCATCATTCATAAGGGCTCTAGGATTTTGGGAATGGTAAATGAGCATTGGCTTCAACTTTAAGTCACCAACTACCTAAGTCCCTAACAAGAGACTCAGCTTTTCCTTTGAAAATTTGAAGCCAGGCATTCACTTCTCCTCTCTAGCTGTGAAATTTCTAGGTGACATCTTCTTCCAGTAGAAAGCTGTCTCATCTACTTTAAAAATCTATTATTTAGTGTTGCCAGCTTCATCAGTCACCTGAGCTAGATCTTCTGGATAACTTGCTGCAGCTTCTAAGACATCAGCACTTGTTGCTTCACCTTGTACTTCTATGATATGAGGTTGGCTTCTTTCTTTGAATCTCATGAACCAACCTCTCCTGTTTTCAAACTTCTTCAGCTTTCTCACCTTTTTCAGTCTTCCTAGAAATCGAAAAGAGTTAGGACTTTGCTCTGGATTAGGTTTTGATTTAAGACAATGTTATGGCTGGTTTGATCTTCTATCCAGACCACTAAAACTTTCTCCCTATTGGCAATGAGGCTATTTGGCTTCCTTACCACTCATATCTTGACTGAAGTAGCACTTTTAATTTCCTTCAGAAACTTTTTCTTTACATTCACAACTTGGCTAACTGTTTTGCTCAAAAGGCCCAGCTTTTGACCTATCTTGGCTTTCGACATGCCTTTCTCACTCAGCTTAATCATTTCTAGTTGTTGATGTAAAATGACAGATGTGTGACTCTTCCTTTCACTTGAACACTTAGAAGACATTGTAAGGTTATTAGTTGGCCAAATACCACTATTTTTGTGCCTCATGGAATAGGGAGGCCGAAGTGTAGGGAGAGAGATGGGGGAATGATCGATGAATGGAACAATCAGAACACATATAACATTTGTTGATTCAGTTCACTGACTTATATGGGCGTGGTTTGTGGTTCCCCAAAACAATTACGGTAGTAACAGCAAAGATCACTGATCACCATAACAGATATGATAATAATAAAACAGTTTGAAATATTGTGAGAATTACCAAAATGCGACACAGAGACATGAAGTGGGTATATGCTGTTGGGAAAATGATACTGATAGCTTTGTTTGGTGAAGGGTTGCCACAATCCTTCAATTTTTAAAAAAACACAGTATCTGTGAAGCACAATAAAGCAAAGTACAGTAAAATGAAATATGTCTGTACTAGAGTAGACATATGGAGCCATTTAGAAAGTTCTTACATACAAATGGCCAGCAGGTATATGAAAAATGCTCAGCATCACTAATCATCAGAGAAATGCAAATCAAAACCATATCAAGATATCATCTCACCCCAGTTAAAATGACTTTATAAAAAAGGCAAAAAATAACAGATGTTGGAGAGGATGCAGAGAAAAGGGAATGCTTATACACTGATGGTAGGAATATAAATTAGCATAGCCGCTGTGGAAAACAGTATGTAGATTCTTCAAAAAGCTAAAAATAGAACTACATTATTATCTAGTAATCCCAGTGCTGGCTATATATCCAAAAGAAAGGAATTCAGTATATTGAAAAGATATCTGTAGTATCATGTTTATTGCAGCACTATTCACAATAACCAAGATAAATAAAGAAGATGTGGTACATATATACAATGGAATATTACTCAGCCATAAAAAAGAATAAAATCCTGTCATTTGCAATAATGTGGGTGGAGCTGTAGGACATTATTTTAAGTGAAAGAAGCCACACACAGAAAGGCAAATATTACATATTCTCACTCATATGTGGAAGCTAAAAAAATTGATCTCGTGGAGATAGAGAGCAGAATGATGATTACCAGAGGTGGGAAGGGTAGTGAGGAGGGGCTAGGTTTAATGGGTACAATAATACAGTTAGATAGAAAGATTAGTACCTAGTGTTTGGTAGCAAATAGGGCAATTATAGTTAACAATAACTTATTGTATGCTTGAAAATAACTAGAGGAATACAATTGGAATTTTCTTAACACACACAAAAATAAATGTCTGATTCGATCATTACACATTGTATGCTTGTATTAAAATATCACATGCACCCCATATATATATAACTATCAATATTATTTATCCATAAAAATGAAAAAAGGCCAGAAACAAATTCAATTATATGCAAACATATGGTATATATTTATTGTCATAGGAGTTCTATTTCAAAATAAATAGTTGGAAGATGTAAACAAATGTATATAATTAAGAATGTTATTTTAAAAGCAAACCATTAAAATTTCAACAGGATAGGACTGACCATGTGTACATTGGGACCTAACCTTAAATTTATCATGTAGACATATATTTGTTCTTCACAAGAGTTTATAATACATTATTAGAGGTAAATGTCAGATTAGATATATGATATATAATGTCTTTATATGCTTATATATAATGTCTTTATAAGATTTACAGAAAATCCTTTGAACTCACATGCTATTTTGGGTGGGAAAATGCAATTCCCTCCTTAAGAATCTCAGACTTGGGGGGGAGGGAGGGTAAGGGCATCATACGTAAGCTAATCATCTGTACCCCCATAACATGCTGAAATAAAAAAAAAAAAAAGAATATACGGAATCTACAGGGCATACAATTTCAGTTCTCATAATCACCTCTTGCTGCAAATTTCTGTTTGTGCAGAACTCTTGATTTAAATCATTTTTCTCATTTCATATCTGTTGTTGACTCTGCCCCCTGACTACTGGAATAGATAACATAACCCTGGTTCCTTGTTCCAAGAGACTTTGTATGGGAAAATTTATAGCAACAGTGTCCTTAATAATGTTAACAGAAAGAAAAAACCAATTCTGTAAAGTAACGTAAAGAGGTTTATTCTGAGCCAATGTGAGTGACAATGGCCCAGAGATCCACAAATCCAAGAAACCTTAAATAAGTGGTCCCAAGGCTGTCAGGGACAAGTTTGGTTTTATATATAAAGATTTTAGGTGGATTCAGAGATTCTTTGATTTGTAATTGGTTAAAGAAATAAGACTTGGGGTCAGTATAAAGGAATCTTTGAGTTAAGATAAGGGGGTCTGTTAATCAGAGAGCAAGCCATAATATACCCCCTCAAAGGGATCTGTGAAACAAATTGATGGCCTGCAGGCATGAGTTTGCAATTAGTCTAGACTCCAAAAGGGAGTGGAGTCTTAATAAGGAGGCAGGTCTGAACTCCCTTTCTCTTCATGACTGAGAACTCAGTTTTAAGGTTTTTCTGGGGTCCTCCTGGCCACAAGAGCGTCCGTTTGGGTATGGGTTGGGGGCTGGGTGTTCTATTTTTAGTTTACAATAACCAAACACCTGGGAAACATTTAAAATTCCATTGCTAGGAGAATGTGTTAATGAATTGTGTATATCTTTTCAATACAGTGGGCTCCTGTACCATATTGAAAATAAATGAATCTTAGAAACATAATACTGATTGAACATAATCATAGAAGAACAGGAGCATTTTATACTATATACATATATAAGGTTCAAAAGCATACAGTACTAAAAAATTTCTTCTTTATTGATCCTTACATATATAGTTAAAATTTAACAACAGTTCAGGGAATTAAAAACACTAAGTTCAGAAAGCATTTAGCCCTGGTAGGGGAGGAAGAAGGGTGGGATTGGAAAGCAGAGCACAGGTGGGGGTGGGGGCGGGGGTGGGGGCAGGTTTCAATAATATGGTGGTAATGTTCTGTCTCTTAAACTGAGTGGTGCACACACATGGATTCATTTTTTTTTATCGTCTTGCATATATATCCTCTTTTGACGGGTATTTGCCAGGTATTTTGTTGAATGCTCCTCTTTTTTGACAATAAGAAATATTTAATTACAAAAGCAGTTTCACTGTATTTCTCTTACCATCCTCTTCCCTGTGGGGTGTGTCACCTTCCTTAAGGAAGCCAGGAAGTACAAAAACTTCTGTTCCAAAGAGAAATTATGGCACTCCAAAAATAGAAGTAGGAAGTAGAAGAGGGAACACTTCATTGTTGTTTAAAATCCTTTTCTTTCCTTTTGCATACACCCACATGTGCGCACACATTTACAGAGTGAAGTGGTCAGGGAGGGTGTACACCAAAATGTTACTATTAGTTATCTCAGAATGCTGGGTTTTCATGTGATCTTTTTTCCTCTCTCTTTTTATTTTCTAATTATTCTCTAATAAATATTTTCCTTTTTAAGAGGGAAAGCAAATTAACCCATCCTATGTGGTTAAATTTCAAAGTAGTTTTCAAGGCTTTTAAAATCCTCATAATTCTTCATATATATAGTAAAATTACAACTTAATCAAATCTGTGGGTTGTTCTGATTAATTTAATTTCAGGATGAACTAGGGTTTTAGCTGGAGACTCTTTTTTTCATAAGCTCTTTATAATATTATTGTTGTCATCGCAGTTTTTTCACTTTGGATATGCAAAATGGTAAACAATAATAGCCAAACTGAAAGGCAAAATAATTTACATCTGGAAAAGACATAGTTATTTCCCTACCTGGTAGTTAGATTTGTTTAGAGGACACTAGAGACTATCGAGTTGATCAGTGAATATTTACTGGGTACCTACTGTGTGGCAGGACCTGTATTAGATTCTGGGGATAGAGTGATGAACAAGACAAACTCCAGCCTTCATGGAGCTCCCAGTGATCTGGTGTAGTCACTGTACAATAGGTTTCATGCATGATTTTATCAAGAGGTAATTCTGCTGCAAGATTTTCAGTAATGAAGAGTTCCTTCTGTTGCTTTCTGGAACTTTGTTGACTATTTTATTAGTGCATTTCTGTTATAAAAGATAAGCAATATTATTAATTCATAGGTAATTATTTTTTATATCAATCCGAATTTGCCTTTCTTGACCTAATAAACATTAGTCTTTGTTTTGCCTTTAAAAGCTTTAGACTGCATCTACCACAGCAACTTGTACCCCTACCCCCTTTGTGGGATAGCTCTCGAAGGATAACCTTTCAAATATGTTGAGACAACTATTATGTGGCTGTAAGACTTCTCTGGGTAGAACACTGCAGTTCCTTTCATCATTTCTTCTCTGACATGGTTTTAAAATTATATACCATCCTGACTGCTTTCCTCTGGATGTCTTCCACTTTGTCACCCTTTGTTGTTAAAAATGAATTACTCCCAATTCTCTGCTTTCAATACAGTAGATTGACAATAATTGACTCTCTGATGTGTAAGAGTCTGGTAGTCTCTGAAAGCAATTGCACTGACCTTTAACTCTAATGTACTATAAATATCATTATAGAAAAAGTAGGAGCTCATACTAAATCTTTATCAACGCTTGAATATATTTTGGAAGATTTTTTGAAAATATGAGTTTATTTTCTTATTTGTCTTTTTCTCAGTGGTGAAGTATACTTCATAAAAATAACAAGGACAGACAATCCCAGACTCCCGATAGTTTGAGTTAACTATTTTGACTTTCTTATCCGTCTTTTCTCAATAACAAAGTATTTTGACTTTATGATGGTGTGAAAGTGATACACATTCAGTAGAAATGGTACTTCGAATTTTGAATTTTTATCTTTTGCTGGGTTAGAGATACGCCCTGTGATAGGTGGTCTCTCGTGATCCTGGGCAGTGGCAGTGAGCCACAGCTCCCAGTAAGCCACAGGATCACAAGGGTGAATAACTGAGACTCTACAGTGTACTGTGTTGGCAGATGGTTTTTTGTGTAGTCTAATGCACAAATTTTTTGTGTAGTCTGAGTGCGTTTAAGTTAGACCAAGCTAAGCTGTGATGTTTGGTAGGCTAGGTGTATTAAATATATTTTGGCTTATGATATTTTCAACTTACAATGGGTTTATTGGGACGTAGCCCCGTTGTAAGTTGAGGAGCATCTGTATCAGAAATAAAACATGACTGATTATGAAATTCATCATGTAGATATTCTGTCTTCTTCATCAGACTATGAACTTTCTGAGAGCAAGGATTATATCTTATTAGTTTTTAAAAATCTCTAGCACTTAACATAGTCATATATATACATATATAAATATATATATATATATATATATAGAGAGAGAGAGAGAGAGAGAGAGCGAGAGATGCCCAATAAACATTTGTTGACTGATTAATGCCTCATATACAAGAAATTAAGATTATTCAAAATGAAATGAATTCCAATTTTGGAGCATATTGAAGAATCAGTAATATAGATAGAATTAGATCTAAATTTTGTCCTAACCTGAGAAGAGTAACCTTAGTATATTAACAGTATTCACAAAGAAAATATTAACAGTTAACAGTATTCACAAAGAAAAATACTAGTTTGCTGGATAGTAATATTTTTTAACTCTAAATGACAGAAAATCCAATTAGTAATGGCTCAAACTATAAGAACATCATTATTTACTTAAGAAGCTGGGAGAAACTGGTCCTGGGTCTATTTGACCAGCTCAATGATATCATCTAGGCCGGGCGCGGTGGCTCACGCCTGTAATCCTAGCTCTCTGGGAGGCCGAGGCGGGCGGATTGTTTGAGCTCAGGAGTTCAAAACC
>NW_012154729.1:1606264-1661685 GCF_000956105.1 Propithecus coquereli
TCTAGGTCCCAGACTCTTTTTCTCCTTCTGTTTTCATTCTTGGCCTGTTACCTTTTTGATCTTAGGTTTCTTGCCTTGTGGTCACAAAATACTTGCCCAGCTCCAGATATCAAAACTGCATCCAGAGCAGAGAGCCTAGGGATGCCTTTGGCTCTGAAAGAGCCTCCTTACAAGCTTCTTCTCTGGGGAAAATATTTTTTCCAGAAGCCTTTCAGCCAACCTCCCCTTGTGTCTAACTGGCCAAAGTTGAGTCCTATGGCCATCTACACGAGGGAGGCAGAGTAGGAGAGTCTTGGTGAACGACTGTTGATTAGTTAAATGACAGTTTATACCACAGCTAGATAATAGACATATATTACAAAAAAAGGGACAAGACTTTTAGTAGTTCAATAATAAGTTCAGAGGAACTCAATTATAAGGACCCTTCTAAAAATATCACCGGTGATATTGGGGTTACACAATTGTATGACTTATTCAAACAGATGAATCATCAGCTCTCAATCACTTTTGGAAGAACTGATGAGCCTAATTATCTTTTCTAGTTTTTATAAATTAAACGAGGCTGTGTCTTTATCACAAAGCTGTTTTAATTTTTTCTTCTTTTCAGGAGTCCTATCCAAAGAAGAGAAATTACACTATGGAAATTGTGCCATCTGCTTCTCTGGATACATTTCCTACAGAAAATGAGAACTTTCTATGTGATCTCATGGACACAGCTGTTACAAAGAAACCTTGCTCCTTAGAAATCACAAGGGCACCTTCCCCAAGAACTGGTAATATTTCTTACCATTGGACCAATTCAATTTGCATGCGTGTACGTGAAGATGAATCATTAATATTTTCATTGTCCTCTTTCTATGTTGTCAAAAGGAAAGTGCCTCAGTGTCCTCTCAATAATCATTTTTGCATTTTGAAGTGAGTCCAGATAAGTTAGTGGGTTTTTCATGTAAAGTTTCTTAACTTCCTGGTAAGAGCCCTCATGGGTGTGGTACTGCCTTGGTGAAGGTACTTTTAAACCTTTTAAACCTTTAAACCTTTTAAACCTGACCTTCTCGGTCAGATATAAAGCTTTGGGCCTTTCAGGGCTTCATAGCTGATTTGGTAGCAAGAGTCTTTTTATATACTTTTCTGCATCCTATCCATTTCCAAGTTATCAAAATGTACGTGGCCACTTTGGGTATTTTATGTCTTTTATGGCATTATCAGATCCATGATTTTATTTATTCACATTACAAACTAGTGAACAAAGCATGACAAATATCCCCATTTTACTGATAAGGAAATTAGAGCTGTGGTTTATTTAAGATCAGTAAGTGGTGGGGCCTGTGCTTGAACGTGGATTTTTGACTACCATCCTATTTGCTTTCCGTGACTTCAGCACCGGGTGATTACGTGAAAGTTAATAAAGGAGGAAAGTTTCCAGTAAGGGGTCAGTATATTCGATGCTGCAAGGGAGTCGTAAGAAAAGTTCCGTAGAGAGGCTTTTTTTTTTTGGTTTAGCAATCCAATTGCTGCTTACTTTTGAATAATAAATTTTAGAAGTGATGTGGTGAAAACTTCTTTCTGGAAGTTAAACAGAAGTGGAGAGTACAGATTATCCTACCAAGATTAGAAGAGGAGGGGTGGTGGTCACATAAGAAGAAAGCAGGTTCAAGAGGGAAATGGCTAGTTTATTTTGGGATAAAGAAGACTTGGTCAAGTTTAGAAGTTGGTGGAATTTTCTTGTGGAGCAAGCTATGGAAGATAAAGAGTGAAAAGCTAGAACAGAATGGGTGGAAGTTAAGACTCAGCTAGTCGAAGAAAACTCAGGCATTGCTTCCCCAGAGAACGGAGAGAGGAGAGCATGGTTATAAATGTAGAGGAATTCTGAAATATATATTTCCAAATGGATTCAATTTTGGGATAATATAAGAGGTCATTGGCAGAAGGGAAATGCTAGATCTTGAGAAGAATTAAAGTAAAATCCAAAAAAGCCATTGTGGATAATAGGCTAGGGGATTTTGTAGAGGTGAACAAATAGATTTTTGAGCATTGCTGAGGCTAGGGTGTTGAATACATCATAAAATGCAGAAGGAAGATTTGTAGGGTAAGATAAGAGCATAGTAATGAAAATAGTTAGAATTTATTGAGCATTTACTATATGTCAGATACCATTCTAAGTATTTTATATGCATTATTTAATACAATTCTGACAATGCTATGAGGCTCTATTGTCATTATTCCCATTTTACAGATGAGGAAACTAAGGCACTGAAACATTAGGTAGCCTCCCAAGGTTACATGTTAATGAGAGATAGGTTTGGGAATTGAGTTGTCCAACTTGTGTTCTTAAACACTATGCTATTATGCTGCCTTACATTAGGGGATCAGGTGGAGTAGAAATTGTGAACCAAGGGATGAAACCCTAGAGATATGTGAAAGTCCACATATGACAGCAATAAAATCAGAAAAAGAATGTCATAACAGGATAATATAAACTTCAGATGAGCAGCAGATTTTGAATAAAGGCAGAAGAATAGTGAGTGAAACAGAAGCAGTCATGAAGAGTGAAAATGCTGGCCATAATCTTTGGAAAATCAATAAGAATGAGAACTCTTCCATAAGAAAGGTAATAAGAGAAATTTTGTACTCAGGGGGAATGCTCAGTTAAATTACGAAAGTGCAGGAAATATATATGCAAAAATGTCAAGGAGCTTTAATTAGGGCACAGGGGATAGGGGAATATGATGGAAGAAGGAAGGAAAAAGTGGAAGAGACAGCTATTTGTTCACCCAGCAGTTAAAAAATTGATTGTATTCCTGCAGTTGCCAGGCACAGTTCTGAATGCCGAGGATACAAAGATGAAAAAGACATGGACCCAGGTAACAAGGCTGATTAGGCTCAGATCAACTCTCTTGCTGAAAACAAATAAAAAGCCTGGATAAAAATATAGAAAAGAAAAACTTCTTAAAAGCATCAAAATGCTGACAGGAAAATTATATACATTGAATCACATCTAAATTAGGAACTTCTCTTTATCAGTAGGTTAGTAAGAAATACTCAGGCTAAAACACTGGGGAGGGAGGGAAGCCAGTGCAGCACTAAAGCCACTTTGCTCCTGAGAGAATTTGCTAAACCTGCCATTGAACTTTGGTGCTCAAGGCCTCTATGGATTAGGACACAGAAAACAAATTTCTATGCCTGTTCAGTGTGGGGAATCTAATATAAAATTTTTCTCCCTTAGATATGGGATTCCAAGGGCTATTCCCTCACAGGAATCAGAAATAATCCTGTTCCATATCTCCCACCCCGAAGGAACTGCAAGGAAAGATGATTTGTCATGAGCAGAACAAGGGGGAAATTCCTGAGGAGTTATTACTACAAACTGGCCTTCATCCACATTTACACCCAAAATTCACATCATCTAGGTGGTCCAAAAAATGTCAATCCATGAATTTAAAATAATAGTCTCAGGCATCAAGCAGAAGCAAATATAATCTCTCTACAGAAGAATGTACTTTCTTCCTAGGCCCCAAATAATTCCTATAAATACTTTCCCTGTTCAAATTAGTAGTTTACAGTAATTCAATCTACAAGGAAAGGAACCCCAAACAGGAACCAACAGGGATGAAGAAGAACAGATTCATACCTGAGAAGACTTCAAATACTGGAATTATCAGGTGCAGACTTTAAAACGACTGTGCTAATATCAAGAAAAGATAAGCTTGTAGGCATATGTAGGAGAAAAAAATAAATTTCTATAAATTAAAAAAACAATAACTTACACACACACACACACACACACAAAACAAACAAACAAACCCCAAATTTAAAACTCAATGGTTGGGTGAAACCAACAGATAAGATTCAGCTAAAGAGAGATTTAGTGAACTGGAAATTAGGCCAGAAGAAATTTTCCAGAATGTTTTACAGAGAGACAAAGTGGTAGAAAACAGGAGAGAGAAGGTGACAAGACTTGGAGGATACTCTGAAAAGTTCTCACATGTCTAATCAAAGTTCCAGAAGAAGAGGAGAGAGAGGGAATGGGATAAAAGTAATATTAAGGAGGTACTTTTTAAAAAAAGTCATGGCTTTGCTCTTGAGCTCACAGGGAGGCAGAAAAATGAACAGTTAAATTCAATAGATTATAATAAATGCTAAAATGATGTTTCACAAAGAGTGTTTAGGGAACGGAAAGGATGAACATTTAACCTTACTGAAGAGCTTGAGGAAGACTTTATAAAGGAGATGAAGCCTGTATCAGTTGTCTGTTGCTAGTAAAAAGCCACCCAGAAACATACTGACACGAGTCAGTATTTATTTTGCTCACATATTTACAAGTTTGGCAGGTTTCATTTGTTAGGGACTGCTTGCCTGTCTATATCATTTGAGCTGGGATTGCTCAACGAGGAATAGAGGATCACTTTTAAGATAGTCTACTCACATGACTGGCAAGTGGGCATTGGCTATAAACTGAGAACTTGGTTGAAGATATACAATAGGGGTCTTTTTTCCTCTCCGTGGACTGCCTGGGTTTCTTCCAGACATACTGGCTATATTCTGAAAGTAAACATCCCAAAAGAACCAGGTGGAAGCTGTATCATTTTTATTACCTTACCATTCTGGAGGCTGGAAATCTGCAGGGTAACAGCATGGTCAGGTTCTGGTGAGGATTCTGTTCCTGGCTCGTAGAAGGCTGTCATCTCACGGTGTGCTCACGTGACCTCCTCTTTGTGCATCACAGAGTGACAGTGAGTGAGTCTTAGATTTTGCCATGGGTAAATAATCACATCTAAGAAAAAGACTGCAGAGAGAAAAGAGACCTTGTTTTCAGTTTCCAGTTACGTTTTCTTTCCTTTACATTTCACCAACTGCTTTCTCACAGCTCTTTAGGCTTCCACAAATCTCCGCCTTGGCCCTTCATTCTGGCTTTCACAGTCACTGGCTTGGAGGCTTTTCCAGCTTCTGCCTGTTGCCCAGTCTCAGTGCTCATGCCACTTGTTTCAAGTTTTCATTCTGGCAGCTCCCCATTTCCGACTATGGAAATCTATTCTGGTTATTGTTGCTGCTAACAAACCACCTCAAAACTTAGTGAGTTAAAACAACAAGTCATTTTGTTTTTAAATGTGTAATTTGGGGAGGGCTCTGCAGGGAGAGCTTGTCTCTATTCCAAGTGGTGTCAACTGGGGCAACTAGACTAGGTGCTGGAGGATCTACTCGCAAGGTTCTTACTCATATGGCTGGCAGAGCCTACTTGGACCTTCTCATGGTAGGTAACGGGATTCTAAGGGCAACATCCTAAGAGAATGAGGCAGCAGCTGCATTGCCTTTGTGACTTAGCCTTGGAAGGCAACATCACTGCTGTTTTAGTCAAGAGCCTGCCTATATCTAAGTGGAGGGAATTTAATTTCTGCCTCCCCTTGATGGGAGAGTGTTAACTGAAGTCACATTATAACAAGATATTCTTTTTAAAAAATATTAAATATTTATTTAGAGACAGGGTCTTGTTGGGGTGCCGTGGTGTGATCATAGCTCGCTGTAACCTCAAACTCCTGGGCTCCCACCTCAGCCTCCCAAGAAACTAGGACTACAGGCACACGCCATCACGCTCAGCTAATTTTTGAATTTTTTTGTAGAGATCGGTTCTTGCTACATTGTCCAGGCTGGTCTGGAACTCCCAGCCTCGTGCAGTCCTCCCACTCTGGACTCCCAGTGTGCTGGGATTACAGGTTTGAGCCACTGAGTCCAGCAAGAAGATACTCTTGCTGCCGCTTTTAGAAACTATAGACTCCTACAATGCCTGAGTTGTTTTGTTGTTGTTGTTGCTTTCTAAGTGGGTAAGTTAATTTACATGGTTATATGATATTCCCCAATTGTGTTTAATCACTTGGATTTAGTATAGAAGAAGCCAGTTTGCTCAGTTGACCCAGGCTTAATTAATAATGATTGGTAGTCTTTGAACTTTGGGCTGTGATTATGAATTCTAGGGGTGAGGGAGTCCAGAATTAAAATGGAAGTTTTGTGTGATATTTTTTAAATTATGGAAATAGAGATGTATACAGATCAGAGAAATGTCTGTTCAATTTTATCTGGAAACTTAGCAAGCGAACCCCACGGTATTACCCTCCATACCCACCACAGTAGGTACAAGACAGCATCAACATAACTGTCTCTTTTCTGGCTGGATGAGGAAAGAGTTTGTGTTTTTCCTCTGTTGATTTCATCAACCTGTAGCTTAGGTTTTGCATCAATCTTATTACTTCCAAGTCTCTCACATTGCTATGACTAGTCCCTTATGACTCATACCTAGCTCTGCATTTCCGCCTTAGGACCAATTAAGCTGATAAACTTCAGGAAGTTACTGACCTCTGTTGGAGTTACCATGTATTCACTTTGTTGCTAAGTCCTTTATTGCCTAAAGGTAGGATTTACAGATGTGGAGACATTTCTTGATGCACATGAATCTTTTAGAGGCCCTCAAATTGAACTGGGTGGGTAACTACCCTGCAGTTCCTGATCCATTCTATAAACGTTTATTGAGTACCTCTGTTCTAGGCATTGTGCTAGAATTCTGCAGAAGAAACCGAGTGAAAGGTCCAAGTCTTGACATTTAGGAGCTTAGGATGTATTAGAAGTAAGCATAATAAGTGCAATGAGTGAGGTAAGCATAAGGTACCCAAGAGGGTAGAAGGGGAGGGATGTGAATGAGGGCTTGCTGGAAAAGATGCTGCCTGATCTCAGCCTCAAGGAAGGAAGAGTTCGATGGATGAATGGGAGCTGTATGGCACTCCAGGCAAGGGACAGTGTGTGCAGAGATCCAGAGGGGTGGATGAACAGAGCGTGTTCAGAGGCTATGCCCACTTAGCATGGTTGGAGCATAGAATGTTACCAGGGTAGGAGGCATAAGGAATGAGAAGTGATACACAGAAGACTGGATTTCCTCTGACAGCAGAGGTGAACCACTGACAGATCTGAAGCAGGAATGTGACATAACCATGTTTTTGTTTTAGAATGATCTCTCTGGAAGCAATGTGGAACATAAATTGGACAGAGATGAGGTTGGAAGCAGGAAGATTAATTAGCGGATCAATGTGCAATCTCAGTAAGAAACATTGGTGACTAGGACGAAGGCAATGCCGGCAAAGAAGGGGAAGGAGAAACAAAGCTGAGGGGTGTGTAGGAGCAAAGCTCATCCCTTCTCCTATTGGAGATTCTGACAGTTGGAGAATAAGTAGGACAGGAAATGAAAGAATCATATCTCAGGGAATGCACTCCATAGCTTTAGGGCAACTGTGTTGAATAACATGGCTTAGGCTTACAGACAAAATGGGGATTACTACTCTATGGAGGAACTGTACTTGGAAGCTTTGAGAGAGAGAGAGAGAGAGAGAGAGAGATCGAGGGAGAGATACTGAGGGATGACCAGGTCTAGAGATGGACTTTTACGGGTTGAATTGTGCACCCCCTCGCCCTTTCCCTCAAAAAGAAAGGTTGGAATCCCAACCCTATTACCTTAGAGTATGACCATATTTAGAAAATTTGGTGATAAGAGTCTTTTATGGAAGTAACCAAGATAAAGTCAAGTCAGTAAGTGGGCCCTAATCCAACATGACTGGTGTCCTTATAAAAGGGAAATCTGGACCCAGAGACAGACACACATAGAGGGAAGACAATGTGAAGAGACAGAGAAAAGACAGCCAGCTACAAGCCAAGGAGGGAGGCCTGCAACAGATTCTCCCTCACAGCCCTCAGAAGGAACTAATCCTGCCAACAACTTGATTTTGGACCTTCAGGCTCCAGCTCCGTGAGACAGTAAATTCCTGTTGCTTAAGGCACTCAGTTGGTAGTGCAGCTGGCCCACTGTATCTGCAGGTTCCAACATCTGTGGGTACAACCAGCTGCAAATTAAAAATAGGTGAAAAGCAAAAATGGATGATTGTATCTGTACTGAAAACGTACTGACTTTTTTCTTGTCATTATTCCCTAAACAATACAGTATAACAACTATTTATATAGCATTTACATTTCATTAGGTATTATAAATAATCTAGAGATGATTTGAAGTACAGGGGAGGATATATAGATTATATGCAAATACTACACCATTCTATAGAAGGGACTTAAGCATCCATGGATTTTGGTATCCTTGGGAGGTCCTGGACCCAATCCCCCAGGGATGCTGGAGGACGGCTGTGCTTTGTTACAGCAGCCCTGGGAAACCAATATAGGGACTATAACTCAGCACACAAATCCAATGCATAGTAAGAGGGAGAGGCCGACAAGGATGCCTGGGCCCGTTCATACAGACCAGAACCAGCCTGGCCTGCTTATCTCAGAGGCTAAGAAGCTGAGGGTCTGGGTTGTCACTGGCAATGTCATGCACGTATATACAATCCGCATTTTCTTAGGAAATCATAGTGAAGTTCCCTTTCTGTGGTCTCTTCTTGTGTTTATTAACTAGATGTTTATTAACTAAACAGGTCTCATCTTGACCACAAGAAAAAAAACATCATATCCACAATTAAAGTATAAAAGCAACTTATTAGTTGATCTATATTCAGCAAGATTTTATTCCAACCAGGAAATAAATGAGGAATACTTTTCCAAAAGAACATTTTACTAATGCCTCGATAACTACAGATTTCATATGGAGTGAAGAATGGGATTATTGCTCTAGAACTGGGCTTATTAAATAATGATCAAGAGTAGTCCAGTACTTGCTTGGCAAGTTTTCTAAGACTCCTGTCTTTGCAGCCAATATTGAATCCTCTTTGTTTCTCTTATAGCATCCAGCAAAGGACCGTGTGTAATCATGGTGGTGACTCAGTTGTGTAAATGAATGAATAATTACATGAATGAATATTATCTTTAAAAGAAAATGGCTGTAATGGCAGTAAAAGGCTTTATGAAATAGTCAGATGCCATCAAAGATAATCTTTTTTAAATCTCCCTTTCCTTAATTTTAACCTTCCCAGGGGAATTTTTCCATTTTATGGTAACTAGGCAACCTGTTATTTTGAATCACTTAGTACAGGCTTTGCGCACTATGGGTGCCCAATAAATCCATTTTGATTAATGAGAAATTTACAACAATACCAGCGAAGTCTGTTTCCAGTCCTGTTGAAAGAGAATAGATGATCTCCGGTAGAAAAAGTCACACTCAATAGCTGCACGCCTGGATAGTGTGGGTTTTGCTTACCTCTGTTCCATTTGCTAATGTGCTTACTGGACTGTGGTTAACCTGGAATGGAAATGTTGTCTATAGAATAATCCTCCACACTCCACTCCACCTCCCCCAACATCTGAAATAGGCAGGAGTGTGAGGGTGATTCTGTCACTTGTTTATACCTAAATATTTTTTGAAATGGTGAAGCTTCCTTAATTCTAATGCCAAATTTTGAAATTAAAAGAATTCAGACTGGACTAGAACAAATGTTTATCTCTGCTAAGCAAGTAGGTAATGTCAACATGATTTCTGTGGGTATGTTTAACTCATTTAAGAGAGCAAACTATTTTCGAGTCCCTTGGAAGTATTCTTTTACCTACAAATACTGGCCTTACTGATAAGAACCATCTTTATCACACAAGTAATTAATTATTTGGCATTTGTTCTGTGCTTGGTGCTGTCTTAGCCATTTATCAAAGCAGCTATCTACACGGTGAATTTGTAACCCAGTGCTAGTTTATGGAGGGGCAAAGAGAGAAAACTGGAACAGCAGTGCCTGAACTGAAATCCTGGTAAATTAACCGTGTCCTCCATCCATGTAGACAGTTTACTACTTTGAAAATGTAATCATCTCAATTAGCTCAAATTGGTGGAAATTTGTTATATTTGGAAAAAAACATTCTAAGCAAAGAATATTATACTCTTTATCCAATCAAATCAATTTTACTTGCACTGTATGTGAATAACATGGATAGCAGACTAATAGGATTTCTAAAAATATAATGAACTCTTGTTAAATTGATGATGTGGGCATCTGGGTTTTTTATGATGTGCATCATATCTGTTGGGAAATTTCTCCTGTAATGTCAGAGTATGTATAACAACAAGGTAAACATTCACTAATTCACAGATTCATGCTCATCAAATTCAAGTGGACTTTCCACATTCCTTCACATTCCATTCTTGCTCTCTGTGACTCTCCGCAAACCTCAGATACTTTTCCTACCTTGTCTCTCACTTTCAGCAGATGGCCTTGTATATTTTAATTCATAAAGAAAAGAGAAGCTATCAGATGGAACTTTGTTAACTTCCTCCACTAAGTGTATAAACACAACTGTCTTGTAGCCATCCTCTTGCTCCTGCCTCAAATAGAGGGATTTTCCTCCTCCTGTCCAAGATTGGCTCCATCCTCTGCGCTCCAGCACTCTGCCTTCTCAGGCATTTCACCCCTGCATTCCTGTGTTCTCTCTCATGTATTTTTCATTGTCCTATTCTACTAGATCATGCACATAAACCTTTAAATCTGCTGAAGTCCTTCTCATTTGAAAGACAATAACAAACATCAAGAACAACTAACAATAAAAACACTAACTAAACAACAAGTAAAAAGTTTCTTGACTCCACTTGATGACTCAGCTACTGTTCTCTCTTTACCCCCACACTCTCAGTATGTTCATTTTCTTTCTTCCTTGTCACTTCTCAGCCCACCTTAGTCAGGTTTCCATTCCATACTCTGCTGAAATGTGCTTTCTAAAGATACCGATGACTTTGATGTCACAAAATCCCAAAGGACATTTCTTATTCCTCATTTTTTCTAAACATCTCAGCAGCACCGGTTGGTGACACCTCCATCTGGACACCCTTTCTTCCCTTTGCCTTCCAGGGCAGATTTTCGTCTTGTTATGCTGCGCCCTCTCTATGTTGACAGCTGACGTTTTTCTGCATGGCTCTAAAAATTGGGAGTTCCTCAAGGCTCAGAAAAAGTCTTACCTATTCTTTTTACTTTTTTCTCTTCCCAAGTTATCTCGATTATACATGGCTTCTGTTATAATCAACATGCTGAAGACTCCTGAATATTTCTCCCCAGTTCAGGCCATTTCTCTTAACTCCAAGCCCATCCATCCATCCTCCATCCATCCTCCATCCATCATCCATCCATCCATCTATCCCTCTATCATCCATCCATCCATTCATCTATCCACTGTCTATTCAATGTCTCCACCTATATGTCTCAAAGGTACCTTGACCCTAACATATCCAGAGCTAAACTCTCATGTCTTCTGCCTCTGTTCTTCATGCCAGGTTCCTTATCTAAGTAAATGACTTAATCCTTCATCTGACTATAGCAACCTGAGTGTCACTCTTGCCACCCCATGTTCAGTCTGTCATCAGGCTTGTGGTTTTTAACTGGAATGAGTAGTGGGATGAGAGTAATTCTGTAATTTGCTCTCTCTCCCTCAAATTTATCTGACTCTCTGAATCTTTGTCATCACCAATCATTCTTCTGGATTACTTTAATAACCTCCTATTGACATATTTGCCTTCCTTGAATTTATTGTTCACATTGCAGCCAAAGTAATCTTTAAAATCACAAATCTGATTGCATCATTGCCCTGAAACTTCTGCAATGACCCTTCATCTATTAAAGATGCAGGTTTTTAACTACTATTTTTGCTTATACTTCATAATATTTTAATTTAGGTTATCTTCTTTCATATGTAGTTGGAACCTTGACAAGAGGTATTTTCAGTGCTCCTAAAACAGGCAGTATCATTATAGCTATGGGAGTTCACAATTGTGTAATTTCAGCCCATTCTAATGATTAAGCTGTTACTTCATGGAATTACTCTTAGTCATTTTGTTCTGTTTAGCAGTTGCTACACACAGCATTAAATTGGAAATAGTTTTATACTGAAAACATAATCTTACAGAAATCTTATATAATGCTTGTAGTTCTGTATTTAACACCTTTTCCCCCTCCCTACATTGCCTAGACATGTCAGATACGTCTACTGCAGGCTCACTAATTTATTTTATATTCTTTTCCATAGATACTGTATTGTTCATGTAATATTATACTAAGACTACCAGTTCTCTCTTTAGGTACTCCTATACTCTAAGTAAATAACATTAACAAATTAACTGACACACAATTACAGTTACACTATACATTTAAAAAGTAACAATTTTACATTAATTATATTTTATACTAGATTTTATCTAGTGCATTGCATTTTATATTTATATTAGAATACCCAAATAAAACACTTATAATAGATTGTTTTTCCATCGGTCTTTCAGAAGCAATTTATAAAAAAATGAAAAAGACAAAAATAGCTTATTCTTAGGTATTATTTTGTGGTATTAATAGACCAGGCTTGAATAATTTAACAAATAGAGAATTAAAAGTAATTTCATCATTTAATCTCAGTCAATAATTAATGTACAAAATATCTCCAGATCTATCATTTCATCACATTTATCATCATAGGTCATATTGCAGTTGAGGAAACCAAAGCAGAGTAGATGAACAGTTTGTTGAAAGAGATGAGAATTCAAAAGCAAATCTGGCATTGAAAAATCACCATGTAACTCTCACTGTATTATTCATAGCTCTTCCCCAGTGCTCACTTTTACTGCTCAGACTATCCCTTTTCATAATATCATTCATTCATTCATCCATCTAATCATTCATTTGTTCCACAAGCATTTATTGGGGACTTACTATTTTCCAGGTCCCATAGATATGTAAGTCACAAAGAAAAAGAAGAAATATTAAACATAACGTAACAGGAGAACTTTTATCTACAATACATTGCAAAATAAAAGCTTAAAGCATCCTAGATACTGGGAGTCAAGAAGGCTCAAATAGACCACTATTACATCCAGAGCTGTATGTTTTACTATAAAACTTGACCACACTCATTCTCTGTGGGAGATCCTCTTCTATTTATACACAGAACCTGGAGAAAAACTGCAGGTACCATTTAATCCCATAGGTTTTTCTATGCTTTTAATTTCCATAGAACCATCCAATTTATTACCGAATAATCATCTAGTGTCTTCTGTGCCACTCACCTGTGCACAGAAGAAATTAAAAGAGAATAACAGAATGCTAAAATCTGTGCCATAAATATGTCGCGAGCAGTGAACCAGCTGAGTTCTCCATTCCTTTTCAAAGTAAGCTGGCAAGTCACAGGCATTTATGAGAAGCCGGGATCATCATTTCAACTGAAGCATACTTTAGTTACTCCAAATGTGTAAAAGAGCAATTTGTCTAAATTCTGAGACATAGAGTCTTTCTAAAGCTATGAGCTCATTTTAAATATCTTTTAATTAATGGTTTCCCTTAGGAAATCCTGTTGGATTGGTATTTTTTTAATTTTTTGCATAGCTACTAATATAATGCTTATTTTTCTTCTAGTAGCTTTTTAAAGTTTCTCGCATTCTCATTATAAAATTGAATAAATTATTTTAGCAATTTTGTTCAGTGTATAGAAAGTAAAAAGGATGAAAAGTGCTTTTTCCATATCATACTTATCCATACATATCAGAGCAACTAATGTTAACATTCTAGTATATTTCTTTTGCTTTTTTTTTTTTTGCTGCGCATAGTTTTTACATAAATGTGAACATTTGGTGTATATACATTTGTATTCTATTCATTTTTAAATTAATTTAAACATTTTTCTTATTATAGAAGCATAAGATGCTCCATCAACTTGGCAAGATCTGTCAAATTTTTGTTAAAGCAACTCTTCCCCTATTTCCTCTGACCCAATGCACCAAAACAATAATGAAGGATAAAATAGAAAATAGAAAGTTATAAATTCTAGTTGCGTTGAGAAACAAAGTGTCTCATGCTCAACTGGATCAGAAACACAAAATAGAAAGTGGGACCTAAGTGGCAGTCCAGCCGGTGACTTGGCTGAGAAGTGGGCAGAGCAGCAGGGCGTTGCATTCTAAAAGGTAATGGGGTCTGAAAGAGCTTCGCTGGGCTGGGGCCAGAAATCAGGCTCAGTGCTGAAAATAAGCGAGGGGGCATATTAAATTTCCAGACAATAAAAAGAAGGAAGACAGAGGTTTTTGTTCAGTAAGGTATGCTAGAGAACTAGAGAATCAACGATACTTAATGACTTTTGATTTTTGTTAAAAACATTTTTGGTAAAAATTTTGAGAGAAATCACTAAAAACTAGGCACGTAATTTATATCTTCCAAACCAGCAATGGGAAATAAAAGAATAAAGGAATAATTTATTAGTTAAAATGTACCTAGTTTTGGAAAAAAAGAAGTGAAGCAAAGAATAAGCATGGCAAAGTAAAAACACAGAAGAGAAAATAACTAATGAAAGACAAAGATGATCATGTTGCTTGCAATTTTTAAAAATCTTGCTATATGCTTTTTATAGAAGTTGAACCTAAACCAAAGTGACATAGAAGGAAAAAAAGGAGTTAAAATAAAAAAGATTAAACAATACCAACCTAAAGAAAGGTATTGAAGTGATAGCATTAGTCAAAATATAAATGGAGGCTAAACACATTAAAAGAGATATATAATAATATGTATCTTTTTATGTATAGACATTTATATCTATATATTCGTTAGACAATGGCTGTTCATTGTCTAATAAAACTTTACATATAATCAAATGGGCAATAAGAGATATATTCAACAAATACATAGTAAATTTGGTGAGAAATTGGCTCTAAAAAAAGAATCAGTAAAAATTATTTGCCTGAAATCAGAATTATGTGTCCAATAAAACATTTTAAAACAATTTTTAGCAAGATTTGAGCCTATAATTTTGTACAGCTATAAAATGGATTGGATTTTTTGCACACAAGGCAAACAATTTTTAGCTGAGATCTGGTAAAAGAAATTTTTTTAGTAGTGAAAATTTTGCTTGAAAATTATGAAGAAAAAACTAGTAAAGATATTTTACCAAAAGTGAAAGTTCTTCAAATAAGCCACCAAACAATTTCTCCTAGAATACAAGGATCTTTCTAATGCTGTCAAATGTTAATTCATTCCATTTTTTTTAATTGCAGGTATTTTTCACTAGCTATAGGTAAGTCATGAGATATGAGACACTGCCTAATTAATACTTTGGGTACACTTTGTCTCAAAGAACTTTCAAATTTGCAAAAAATAGAGTTAAAATTTATAACCTAAATAATTGAATTCATGAAATAGATTTTTACCTGATTTTAAAATATTTTGCATCAGTGAAATAAGAATTTCAACTAGATGTAAAAAAATTAGTTTCTATCACAACATGTGGTGCTCCTGCTGGTAGTTCAAAAATCCAGATTTTTTTTTTTGTTTTTAAAATAAAAGACTAATATTTCCCTTATTTCTTCTGCATGGTATATTCTGTTGTTAAGACTTTCCACTATCATTTGAAATTCCCTAAAGGACTCTTTCATTTCCAGAAGTTCTGTTTTTCAAAAATCTCTTTAGTGAATTTTTTATTCATGTCCTAAATTTATTTATTTGGTTTCTTTGTATTTATTTATTTGGTTTCTTTTTCATTGATCCCATTGAGTTTGTTTGCAATCTGTGTTTTGAATTCCATATCTCACAGCTCAGAAATTTCCTTTTGGTTGGATTCTATGGCTAGGGAGCTAGTGTGATACTTTGGAACATCAAAAGAGTCTGTTTCTTCATATTGCCACAGTTCTTATGCTTGTTCCTTCTCATCTGGAGCTTCTTCCCTCAGCTCAAAACAGAGAGCTTTGCAGTTCACCTGTTACCCTCTGTCAGGAGATGTGCTGCTCAACGTAGAGGGGGAGAGGTACACTGCCTTTAGTTTCATGCAGGTGTGTACTTACTATGGTGTTGCTGGCAATTTGAGTCAGTTGGACCTCAGACCCCTTGGCCAGTGTTCAGGTACCGTGGTGGTAGACTTGGTTAGGTAATCCCCAGTTCCCAGGCCCCTGAATGGTGTGCTTGAGTCCTGGGGGGACCAAACCAAGACCAGACTGAAATACTTGCCCTCAAGCCTCTTTGAGTTTAGGCGCTGGCTGTGATATTGTGGGGTAGGATGATCTTCTGCTCCAGAAGAATGTTCAGGCAGGATGGAAGCACTGTGAGCCTATAACGTCTTGACGAGATTAGTAGAGGCAGGCAGCTGTATAATGCACTAGCTGCTCACACTTCCCTTTCTCGGCAGTGACGGTTGTCTCCATCCTCTGGGGGCACAAAAGCGCCCAGATTCCCAGCTCTCACCCTGACCCAGCTGAAGCAGATGTGGCGGAAGCAGCTCAACCTGCCATGTGCAGGGCTACCAGACTGGCTGGGGCTTCTGGCTGAAATGCTCCAGCAGGGTGGCTGTGGTTGTGCCAGGGACTTACCTCCAGGGAGTGTAGGCTACTCCCAGAAGAGACAGCTTGGGGAGAGGACTGCCAGCCCCTCCCTCCCTCAGGGGAGGTGGTAGCTTTTGTCCCCAGGGCCACGCAAAAGCACCTGCTTCAGCTTTTTAAAGGGAAAGGAGTGAGCCACAAGCTCCGTGGAAGCATGAGTGTAATAGAGGCAGGACAGCCACTCCCAAGTGCCCTGGCTTAATCTACTTCATTTTTTTATTATCTTGTCTAATATGGTGTTGGGAGCTGCTGCAACCATCTTTTCCCAGCCAGAGGTCCAGCATCACACAGAGGAGGGCAGAACTGAAAGAGCCACATAGAAAAGGAGCCAGAGCCCTGATGTTTGGTGCTGGGAGCCACCTTGATTCTAGACTTCCTTTTACGTAGAATAATCAGTGTCCTCATTGCTTAAGCTGATTAAAGAGAAGTTTTATGTTACCTGCAGCTCAGTTAACTGATCAATTAATGTGGAAACATCCAGCTTCCTATCAAAAATTAGAAGGCAAGATAGCAAAAAGGGAAATAGGTTGGGATATAAAACAGATCTTGGATAAGACTAACGCAAACTATTATCATAAGTATAATACTTGTGCTTCCGTTTGTATAAGAAAATGATGTATGTATGATACGCATACACACAGATGAATTCACATAACTTTCCTTTTTTTCCCTATGAATTCCTGGAAGAACCCACAACAAACTGGGAGGCATGTGTGGAACCTTACGACAGAATTGGGCTCATTTATCACTGTATACCACATTATGCTGTTTGAATGTTTAGCTTTGGGAATATTTTGTTTTCACATTAATTAAAACCAGAAGATTGTCTGCTATCCATACCTCCAATACAAAGGCTTGAGCAGTTGAGCCAAAAGGTTTATACGTTTACTTGTACTTTTTTTGTACCTTTTTATTTGTATTGTTGTTGTGAGTGGTGGTGGTAGTTTTTGGTCCAGTTTTCTATCGGAGTATTTTTTTCATCACATGAGCTATTTGTAAGAGCATATCAAACATTCGATAGCATTAATTTCTACCAATTGTATGGTTTTTCTTTTACTGATTAGTATCTAATTATTTAAAAAGATGAAAAAGGGGCTACTGAGAGCAATCTGATTGGGTTAAATCCAGGATGGATTCACCAGGAAGCTGTCTTTGAGATGGAGGGTAGCATACAGGAGACTAGCCAAGTGGTCTTGAAGGCAACACTTGTTGAAGGGAAGAGGAAAAGGCATCAGGAGAGGTCGGGCTGTGATGAAATCTCAATGTAGCCATCCAAAGCCTTCCTGGGGAACTCTGGAGCTGGGGGAACCCTCCAAAGTCATGCCAAGTTGGTGATAGGATAGGACATTTGTATGCCTGTGGTTGACCTGACATGGAAAGGAGGCTGCTCTTGGAAGGGGACACGACCTTGCATCAGTCAGCTCTCTTCAGCTGAGCCAATTCCAAAAGAAAGCTGACAACTGAAGACTATCTGCCAGCAACACTTCAAACAGCGAGGGGAGTCAATCTTTCAGATCAGAATTTGAATCTGGGTGGCACATGAAAGTGACAATTGCAAATAGGAATAGGGTTTTGCTCAGTGTGTGTGGTGAAATAACAAGAGGACTGTAATTATTGGCAAGAGAGTTATTCAATGATCAACCATTGTGTTTAAGCTGAATAAGTAAACACGTGAATACAGAAAGGAGTTGATAGGTTGGATGAAATTAGATGGATAAAAGGATTATAGGTCTCAGGGGAACTGGACTGCAGTGTAAATGAGGGAAGACTGGGTTTTTAGAGATTAATTGTCTATATTAAGTAGTTACTGTTCATATGGAAGGACATGGTTTAGCCCTAGACATGGAAAGATCGCATGAGTAGAAATCAAAACTTTTCTGGGCTTAAGTGATTGATGAAACATCAACAAACAAACTGAAGGTTTGCAAGAGATGGTAGACTTAGGGTAGAAAGCAAGATTGGGAGACATGTGCTAATGCCTTGATAATTTTAAGAGTAAACGGAAGTTCATAAATGATAGATATGAGTTATTAAAGGCTATAGCAGAGTCTGATGATATTAGACTTATTTTTCCTTGAATGTGGAAGACTATTACTAGAATTTAACTCTGTAATATGGAAAAACAAATGTCATTTCTCCTCCAACTACTATGATACTTTTGTCTGGAGTTTAAACAAGTTTTTTTTTCTAACTTCCCGTAGCGGGGAGTCAGTGCCTACTTAGGGTTCTAGCCTGGCAGGCTAGTGCTGGAGTGTGGCTGGTCAGGTTAGGAGTTTACATCATTTTGGAATGAGCAGAAAGATACAGAAGATGAATACAAAAGACCACTGAGAGTAAAACCAGAGAAAAGAATTTGTTGTCAAGACCAAAGGGAAAGCATAGAACCCAAAATGGGACTCAAAACAAATAGAACCTAGAGAACAAAAATATGGGTAAAAATTGAACCAAATTCAATCACTCTGCTGTGTAGCACAAAAGCAACCACAGACACTATTGAACAAATTCATTAGCAATTTGAACAAATTCAATGCAATTGAACAAATGCATTAGCAAATCAGGAGAATCCATGAATTGCCAATGTGGTACAAAACATTTTATTTAATTTTTTATTTTCTTGATTTGCTTACCATTTAGTTTATAAAAGTCAGCCTTGGGAGAGGATCCAACTCCTCTGGCCTCCCTTTTTCATTTTCTTTACTGTGCATTTCTCTAGGATTCTAGTTCAGTCTTGCTAGTCAAGACTTCCCGGTCAGGGAGAAGGAAAGTAAAATTCTACTATCAATGACTCTCACATTTCCCTGAAATCCTTAAGAGCCTTCAGAGTAGAGACTCTATAGGACAAGCAAACTTTTCTCCTACTAATCTGCTCATTGATTGCTGCATAATTCTTATGAACTATTTTACTATTAATAAAAACCCTTTTCCTGCCACGGGTTGAAGATGGGGAAGAAACAAGAAGAGTAAGGGCATGAGGGGAGAGAGCACATTCTCCTACCAGTCTATTCATTGGGCCGCTTTTCATAGTTGAGTTAAGATCTTGAACTTTTTGATGTCCTTTTAGCTCTAGAGTTGTTGGATCTTTAGAAGAACTTCTCTGGTGTAGGTAAGACCAAAGGTCTATGCAGATTGGAGTTGATCAAACACTGAATATCCACTTGAAGTTGCTGGTCGGTCATTCCACCCTTTAGCATAGAAATGTGGCCTTTTCCAAGGAGAGAATTTTAAGGTGACTGTAGCATTGTAATCCTTTCTTTTTATAGATGAGAGTAGGATTTGATCATAGCCTCAACGAAAACGATTTTAGAAATGCAATGTGGCTGACTTTTTTTTCTAAATAAAATTCAATCTTTACATAGCCAATTTTGTTTTCTCTTCTTTTTATACACCTTTCCATCTTTTGTCTTAATACTTTATCTTGCCAACATCATTTCCATTCACTTCTCCACACATATCCTGTGCTTCAGCCAGGCTGAGCTATCTATGGTTTCTCAAAGGCATAATGCTCTTTCATGCTTCTGCATGAATATTCCATTTTCTTTGCTTGGAATGTTTCTCCCTCCTTGAGTTCTTGATGGCACTCATTTCTCAAGGCTATGATGACATTTTTTAATTTACTTTCTCTTTCTGCCTATAACTTAACTCCCTACTCTGGTTCCCTTATTTGGTTAGTGACTCATTCTTCTTTGCTCCCATAGTGCTTGATATGTAGCACAAATAACACAATTTTATATTTATATTTGCCCTTCTATATTTTTCGTAAGTAATCAGCTCCTTCAAAACAAGGCTGAAAGTCTCCTTACTATTGTAGCCCAAACATCTAACATGTTGGCTGTGTTATAAATGTGAGCCAAACATCTACCATACTAGTCATCTATTGCTGCTTGTGGCAAACACTTATTATCTCACCGGGGCAGGAATCCAGGAGGCACTTAACTGGATGCCTTTGGCTCAGAGTCTCTTATGAGGTTACAGTCAAGCTATTGGCCAGAACTGCAGTCATTTCTAGGCTTGTCTGGGGCTATAAGATTCGCTTCCAAGTTGATTCACATGATTGTTGACAAGTTTCAGTTTCTGGTGGGCTGATGAACTGAGGAACTCAGTTTCCTCATGGTGCCAGTTGGCCTTTCCATAAGGCTGTTGACAAAGTGCTTACTTGCTTTCCTCAGTGCAAAGGATCTGAGAGACGGAGAGTGTGAGAGGACACACCCCAGACAGAAGCCACAGTCTTTTTATAAACTATTCCCAGAGTGACATCTCATTTCTTCTGTATTTATTTTTCAGAAGCTATTCAACAGATTCGACTCACATTTTAGGGGAAAGAATTTCACAAATGTGTGAATACTATGAGGTGGGGATCAATTGGGACCATCTTAGAGGCTGCCTACCCCACATTTTATCTGGCTAAATAGCTGGTTGATCGAGACTATTGAATATTTAACGCTGTTGTTGGTGATAGTAATGGAAGTTCAAGTGTTTCAGTTTTCAGTATATTTAAGAGAATTGCTAATTTTTAAGAAAACTTCACTAAGAGAAAGTGAAATGTATTACCTATTTGAAATATTAAATAATTCTTTAAAACAACCGTTAAATTTAACTTCCTTAAGTGGTACATAGTGATTACTTTCTCACTGAAAATACTGAAACAGGGTGCTTGGGTTATTTTACTTATGATTTTTGTACTACCTCTCTCAGAAATGGTGGTCGTGTACCATCACTAAAACAAACAATGTTACTTTAAAATCAAAAGATTCAATTGGTCTTATGTATTTATTTAGCCATCCAATGAGCACCTATTGAACACTTGTTGTGTATAAGACACTGCCCTTGTGTTAGATATACTGTTATCTTTTGTATAAGTGATAAATAAATTTCTACTTACATAATGGAAAATCTTAGTTTTTAATTAAATAGTGAGAAGAATGTTTATGTATAATATGAATATGGAAATGTATATTATAACATTCTTCTAGGTTTCTGCTTGAGAGGGAAAACATTTCCATGAGAAATATGTAAGACAGGAGTCCATAAGCTATGACCTATAAACTAAATCTGGTCTGCTTGTTTTTGTGGATAAAATTTCCTTGGAATACAGCACAATCATTTGCTTACAATATTGTTTGTGGCTTCTCTCGTGCTACCACAGCAGAGTAGAGTAGTTACAACAAAGACCATGTAGCCTACAGAGCTTATAATATTTACTGTCTAGTCCTTTACATAAAAATTTTTCCAACCCCTGACTTAAAACCAACAAATAAAAATTGTACTTTATGAATTGCTAGACTGTGAATTATTAAGTACATGTACTTGATTACTTAGTGATGCACTCAAGACTTGCCTTAAACTGCATATCTAATTATATTTGCTGTTATACATATATCTGTTAATAATAGCAATGTAGTTACTTTTACTGAGCTCTTACTATGTGCCAGGCAATGTATTAAGTACACACACACACACACACACACACACCCCTCATTCATTCTCACAATACTAAGAGCAAAGCAGTGTTTCATAGATGAGGAAACTGAGGTTAAATACATCAGGATTTCAGCTTGGGTTTGTCTGATTTCAAAGCCCAAATTCTTTGTATGTGGCCCCTCCATTTCTTGGTATTTCTTCCATGAATATTATATTCTATTCAAACTGAACTCTTCCTTGTTCCCCAAATGTCCCTCTTTCCCATCTCTCTACCTTTTGCTTACTTTGATTCCAATTCTTGGAATACCGTTCCCAGCCATTTCTTCATGCCTAAATTTTACTCATCTGTCAGAGGCCTTCTTAATTGCCACCTCTTTCCTGACGCCTTTCCTGACTCTCCAGCCAGAAGTAATCTCAGTCCTGTTCTTCAGCTGCACAGCATCTAGCATAGTCCCAGGTATACTTTAACTGTTTCATATATGCTGGTGAATGATGTTAAAATATTAGACTGTGATGTTGCACATGAATTATTTTATATTCATAGAATATTTTTCTAAAAGCTCAAGTAAACTACAGATGCTTTTTCTATGATATTGTTAGTACAGAGAAAACTGACAGTCATAATGAATAATACAATGTGTAGTAAGGGAATCTGACTAGATGATAAGGCTCTTATTTCAATCTGAAATTGCAAGTATATTTAGAAATTTTCTCAAAGCATTTTTTTATGCACCTTATTTCCTTTTCATCAGCAATGTTTTGTGACTACAGATGCATATGTAAAACTATCTTGAACATAGGCTGCCATTATGCAAAATCCACTGGATAATTTGTATTTTTTGTAAATTATATAATTGAGGATATTTTAGTAATAAATAAGCTTCCTAAGACTCTTATATATCTTCTAGAATATGGCTTCATTTGGATTTTTCTCCAAAAGGACCACGGAATTATAAAAGCCAGGTTACCTTTCTCCGATATTTTTAAGTATTTGTGCAATGGTTGCCATATTGACAAAGAGTTTGCTTTATCCACTTTATTTCATTTATTATTTTTAAAGGATTGCATTGAGCTAAGAGCTGTGAAGAGGATAAGGGAAATATGTCTTTGTAAAACTATAACCTAGTCTGAAAGAGATAATGAATAATGTAATGTAGTATAAAATCAAATTATCAGTGTAGTGGTACAGATCATGGATTCAGAAAATAGAGATTCTTATAATCTTTTCTAAATAATTTAGTATTTGATTGTCCACTATTTTGTACTATGTATTAAAATACTTATAAGAAACAATCAAGAGGCTTTTGGCTTATAGTCTGTATGGTGGGTACTCAGGACTCTTTTCTGGCTTTAATGCAAAAACAGTTAAAAGGGACAGCCCTTGCAGTGAATCATTCCTGTTGGTGGTTAATTTTATAGACTTAACTGGTCAATGGAGTGCCCACATGTTTGGCTAAGCATTATTCTGGGCGTGACTGTGAGGGCGTTTCTGGATGAGATTAACATTTGAATATTTGAACAGTAGACTGAGTAAAGCAAATTTTCCTCCCAAATGTGGGTCTTATCCAATCAATTGAAGACCTGAATAGAACAGAAAGGCTGAGGGAAGGGGGAACTTCTCCTGCCTGACTGCTTGAGCTGGAATATTGGTCTTTTCTGGCCTTTAGACTTGGGCTGAAATGATGGCTCTTTTTGGGTCTTGAGCCTGCCAGCCTTTGGACTAGAATTTTCACCATCAGCTCTCCTAGTTCTCAGGCCTTTGGATTTGGACTGGAACTACACATTGACACTTCTGGGTCTCCAGCTTGCCAACTGCAGATCTTGGGACTTCTCAGCCTCTATAATCATGTGAGCCAATTTCTTATAGTAACTCTCTTTGGATAGAAAGACAGAGAGATAGAGAGATCTTAATAGTTCTGTTTCTCTGGAGAATTTTGAATAATGAAATTCCTCAAGGGATCATCTTCTATTTCTGGAATTAAAATCTGTTTCTACCAATTTGTGTTAATAGCTAATACATACTGGTCTCAAATCTCACACAAGTACTCACAGTCATTACTGTAGATGTATTACCTAGAAAGCATTGTTATTTGTTTTCTTGCTTTAGCTCTAGGATTTCTTTCATCTTCAATACTTTATTTTAATTCTGTTGATATTGGGTTTGATAGTGGAAAAGGAAACTCATATTTATTAAACCCTTGCTATGTGCCCAATAATTCATGAGTAAATTTTTCTTATTTTATCTGCATAAATAATAATAAATGATTATTAATCATCCTAATTTTTATAGTTAAGAAAACTGACATCCAGAAATATTAAATAAATCACACAGGCAAGTTTTCCACAGACTGCCACATTTGGTATTAGAATATAAGTTGTGATGCTTTTTTAAATTAGCATTTACTAAAAGACAAAAATTTAGTTATATGTAATGTTGTATACCTTGCTCTAACAACAAGTTGAGTAATAAGCAGCACAGAATAGATGATGAGACAAACAGTGGAATGGGAGATCATGGGTGAGAACCAAAACCACAGGAACAAACCCATGAAGATTTCAGATATTGGAATTATCAGATTAAAAACCAGAAACAACTGGACTTGCCATTTTCAAATGAAAGCCAAGTTTGAAAATGTTGTCAGGGACTGAAAAATGCCAACTAGTGACATAGTATATTTGAATAAGAACTAAATAGAAATTTTAGAACTGAAAAGTATAATTGAAATTTAAAAAAAAAAATGGTTCGACAGAAGACTAGACACAGCTGAAGAAAGAACCAATAAACCAGAAAATTAATAGAAGAAACTATTCAGAATGCAACAGAGAGAGAAAGAGAGAGAGAGAGAGAGAGAGAGAAAAGTACAAAAGAGAGAATAAATGATAAAAAAGAATAAAGTCTGCCTAACATTATTTCATTAGAGTGGAAAAGGAGAGAAAAGAATGGGATAGAAGCAATATTTGAAGTGATATGGTGGAGAATGTATACTCCTCCTATGGTGTTTCCCATTTCTTTTGATGGTAACTCAATCCTTTCAGATTCTCAGACCAAAAAGCTGAGAGTCATCTTTGACTTTTTTCATTCTGTGTCTATATCCAACACATCAACAAATGTTTTACATTTAATTATTTTTTTAAGTTTACAAAAAATTATATACATTTATTGTGTACAATGTGATGTTTTGAAATATGTACACATTGTGGAATGGCTAAATTGAGCTAATTAACATATGTATTACCTCGCATACTTTTTTTGTGAAGAGAGCACTTAAAATCTACTATTTTAGCAATTTTCAAGAATATAATATATTGTTATTAACTATAGTCATCATGTTGTAAAATAGATCTCTTGAACTTATTATTCCTATCTAAGTGAAATTCCTAAGTGAAATCTTCAATGTTTCTCATTGTCTACAGAATTAAGTACAAACTTATATACTAATTAAACTTCCTTTTACTCACCCATACATATCTCCAATTTCTTTCTAACATAAAATAACAGCTTCAACTGTGCTCTTCCTACCTTCATAGCCTTATGTCTTATGTTTTATCCCAGCTTTCTTACCTGAAAACTGAAGCCTTTCACAACCATCTTCCCTCCAAATCACAGTCTGATTGTTGTTCCCCACCTGGGCTTTTTCATCAAGCTTCACTTGTCTGCTATCAATTCTCAAGTTATATTGCATTATAATTTGTTTGCCTGTCTGATGACACACTTGAGTGTATACTTCTTAGGGGCAGGGCTATTTTAAAAATTTTTAAATAGGCTTTATTTTTAGAACAATTTTAGATTCACAGCAAAATTGATCAGAAATTACAGAGTTCACATACAATCCCCGCCCCCATTCCATACTCATACCCCCTACCCGGCTATCAACATCCCTCACCAAAGTGGTACATTTGTCACAACTGATGAACCTACATTGACACACTATTACCCAAAATTTATAGTTTACATTAGGGTTCACTCATGATGTTGTCTAATACATTCTATGGGTTGGACAAATCTCTAATGACACATATCCACCATTATAGTATCCTACAGAATAGATTCATTGCCCTGAAAATCCTCTGTGCTTCACCTATTCATCCCTCCCTTCCCCTAGGCCCTGGCAGGAGATTCTTCTTCATTTATCTTTAGAACATAACATGATACCTGACACATAGTTGCCCCTCAAATAAGTGGTTTTAGATATATGGTTGAATGAAAAAGAAAGGAACAGATTGAAGAGATCAGAGCATCTTGTCATTGTCTTGCTGACTGATGTTTTGTCCATTTCAATATTTACTCAAACTTTTATATTCTACTTAGAAGACCACCACATCTCTTTTGAGATGCCAATTCAAATCCCACCGTAGCTATTAAACCTTAGTTAAGAGTATGCTCAGGACACTTTTAAGACTTATTTTATGAATGATCCATTTTAATTCAATGTGTCACACTTGAATTTTTTTGTTTCACAAGCCTGTGTCTGGATTCCCCAGTAAGACTGAAGTATATTTTTATGTGATGGGTAGAGTTTTAAGGTAATTTATCCACTTTCATTTTATGAACAAAAGATGCCTTGATAAATTATTATATTTCACTGGGGATTGTATATAGTGGTCAGGAACAGAGAAACTTGCTAGTCTATAAAGAATTCACAGTCTCAGTCTCTTTTGCATCAATTTAGCTAACTGAATAGGACAGAAAATTATTGGGAACTAATTTAAAACACAACAGAGAAGTAAATTTTTTTGCAGATTTGAGCTTGCAACTGTTTTCATCAAAAGCTGTAGAAGATTGCCAAATCGTCGTTAAAATAATATAACTTTTTTATGTGATAGCAGAAGTTATTTATAGAACATTTTTCATCCTTTCCCAAGTATTTTAAAAATTCTAAAACTCTATCTTTGATGTTATTTTGTTTTAATATAAATTTAAGAACAAAATGTTATATATGTTTTTGATTTTCAAGTCTTCTTTATCCTTTCCCCCTCCCCAAATACTGAACATAAGGGAAGATTAATTTAGAATTTAAAATTTCATTCATTTCGTTTTGACCATATAGATAATATGCTTATCTGGGAATGATAATTTTGTGTTTGTCTACATTATGAAACCATTTTGTGCAAATGTCAGTTTTTCATTAAGGTTCATTCACTGGGATGCTTTTCCTAGTTGAGGGATTTCTGAGGAAAGTGATTTGAGGAGGCTTGACTTTGGATTTTATGAATCAGGAAGATATGAAACTCCTACTTTAGTAAGGATTAATACTCATTTGAGAGATTATGGGGAAAGCTTTAGCCCATTCATATCACAAAAGCATATTCTCCTTAGTTAAGGTGAGGTGTTAGTCATTCATGTAGTCACGGCAGTCTTAGGAGCTATGCTGTATGATCTATCATTATGAATTGAGAAATAATGCTCTTTCATCTCACAAAAATACTCCAGGGGGTGATATTTACCATTTTAAAAGGAAACAAAACATTCGATAAACATTATCTTTGAAATATATCACTGAGCATATTCCTCGTTATGATCTTGTAATTGATACCAGTTTTAAGTTGAAATCTCAATTTGTGTTCAGAAAAGCAATTTCAAGTCTTGAAAGGTAAACCAAGTGATTAGGTTCATGGCAGTTCTATTTTTATTCACAGACAATGCCTCTGAGGTAGCAATTACTGCTCCAGGAACTAGTAACCATAGAAACAGCTCAACAGGCCCAACGCCTGACTGCTCACCTCCGTCCCCCGACACTGCCCTCAAAAATATTGTAAAAGTTATTCGTCCCCAGGTAAGTGCCCGGAATGACATCATCTGCACTGTAGTGTCTTTTGTTTTTGAATCAGTGCGCGACTATCACTTGTGTTGCAATGCCTGGACTATTTTATGATATGTCAATGGATTTTTAAATTAAAAGAAGAGACCCAGAAGAGACTATTTGCTTCCTTTGAAGTTGTTGATAATCACGAAAATCTGTATTAACTTTTGGAAAAATGAATTTTATATATTGTATGAAGAAATGCGTGGTGCTTAGAAAAACAGCTATCTCATATCATTTTGTTCTCAACAACGCTTTAATAATTACAGTCCAATTATTGAGCTGTTACATATTTTCTGGTGTTTCCTGCTCCTTTTGTCTTTGTTCCTCTAGCTGTGCTGCGTTATTTGTGATCATCTCTATCCTCCATCCCCAGTGGTTTCCATGTATTTTCTTTAAGTTCTCTATTCTTTACGGTTTCTAACTAATGTTGTCTGTTTGGTATCGCGCCTCTCATCACTCCTTGTTTCCCTCCAGCGTTCACATTCCTCTGGCTAAGCTAGTCTCTCTTTCCCTTTGTTCTGTTTTTCCATCCCTCTCACTTGTCTGTGTGGATTTCTTTCCCTTCTCCCTTCTCTTTTGGTTGGATTTCCCAGTAGGCGGTTTGCAGGCAAGCTTTAGAAATATCATTGGGACAAGCTGTTCTGTGATATTTCATTGAAAATAGCACTTATAAAGCTGTTTGCATTATATTTTTGCCAACAGATGGACCCAGAACATGGAATTGGTGGTGTTCTCAACCTGGCTTATTCTGAATGGGCGTTATAAAATCCAAAACAGGGGGACTTTGGATCCAATTAATGCCATTCATCATCTACTTAGATATATAGTATGAACAAATCCTTTGAGCCTATTTGTAGGGCAAATGTGTCTTTTAAGACTGATTTGGTCTAAATGAGCAATGATCTGTTTAATATCTTACCTTCTTTAATATAACTAATTTTAGATTATTTTTATTATGATCTTCATCCTCATCAATAAAATGGCACTTTAACCTCACATATCCACTATAGTTTATAGAACATTTTCATATAAATTATTTCATTTGATTTCATCGATTTCAGTGGAATCTATATTTCAGTGTCATGGATAAGGATATTGGCCCTCCAAAGGGCCTAAATTGTCCGACTGATTGGAGTTCCTTTCCATTACTTTGGTGTAATAGTTGTTTCCTCCAATCCTGTTCAGAGGTTAGAAAAATTCTCATGAAGTTGTACAACTGGACATATCTTTATGAATATGGAATTTATAGGTTCAAGGTTGTTTAAGCGCAGGTAACATTTTACACAGTGCCCCAATATGCGGAGAAGGAAAATGTATTCAGAAATTCCCTCTTCTTTTTCAGGCAGATTTGATCTAGTCTATTTGCTTCAAGAAATAAACCTCACTAAACCCAGCTCTAGATACATTTATTGTGATTTTTTCTCTCATTATATGAGGGTGTTTCTGGTACTTTTGTGTGTCTATTACATTTTCAGCATTTTTAACTATTTAGGGAAGACATTGTCCTATATATGTTAATAAAATTCATTACTAAACATAATTATTTTTACACCAATGTAAATTCTCTAATGTAAATGCACTAGGTCATTCAATGAATGAAAAACAAATTTCTTTCTACATATCTATGATGTGATCAACTCTAAGAGATATTACTTCATAAATCCTTCTCTACATATTTCATATCAGTTCAGTTTAGCTTTTCTTATTTTGGTAAACTTTTAAGAAAACTAGAGATACTATTAAAGCCCAAAATTTCATCTTGAATCTATTCCTTGGTGCTGTCATTATTTAAATGTTTATCTTTGTAACTGACTCCACCTTTCTTTCTCAGATGTTATAATGATGATTTAGGGGGGAAAATAAAGAAGAGGGAAAGTTAAGTAACTCACGAGGATGATGGTATTTAAATTAAAACCAATGCAGCCTGTAAATATATGTGTAATATTAATAGAACAATAACATGTGTGTGTGTGTGTGTGTGTGTGTGTGTGTATGAATGTATATTATATAAATTGGGAAAGAATATAAACTAGATTGGGCTACTCTTCCTCCTGCATCAGAGACTTTTGTGCATTACTTATTTCTCCATGTGAGTTATGAACTCTTCAGGCTCCTCATTCACTGTAGAGAGGAAGAAGTAGAAAATTCATGTGGAAATATTTATGAGGGAAAATTCGGGTAGGACATGTGGTTTCAGGAAAGTATATGGAGACTAGCGGGTGTACACGGAGGACAGACGGATTAGTAGAATAGGAGACTCCTGGTGTGTTCTGGCAAGTCATAGGTATGTCAGGGAGAGAAAATTGTTGAGAGCTGCTGTTCCAAAGAAAAGATAATTGTTGGTTAGAAGATAGAAGAGCCTATATTTTGATCACACGTTTAATCCTCCAAAGCGTTCGCTAATTCTGGCTTTCTATCTGGAAATGAAAGAAATGTGAAGTTAGATTGACTTATGGGTATTCAAGTACTTTTTTTCATTTACTAATTTGAAATTAATAACATGGTTGAAATGATAATTTCACTTTTAAAACTGATGTTGAGCCTTGAAAATAAAAATGCAACCCTTATACATGAGTTTACATTTCTTTGCCTGGGCATTAGTTAATGTGTTCAGTCTTTTATTGTGGGAAGAATGATATTGAATAGGTGAGATAAAGACAGAATTTTCTTGTTATTTACTGAAAAAAGATATTGCTTAGGTAGAGTATGTTAGGTTATGTTCGCTTTGCTTCCTGCATACTTTTGTCTAGTTTATTTTCTGGCAATTCTGCCTATAAATAGAGAGTATGTATTGTAACCAGGGAGTCCTTGCTTTCAATATGAGATAGGGCTGATGACACATTGCCTGTGTTTCTACTTAGTGTGTTAATTACTTGGAAGCTGCAGGCTTACCAGTGCTTTGTTGAATTTGTTTTTATTCAGCACATTTATTAACTCACTAAGTCACATCTGTTAGTTCTGCATCCTGTGTTTGATCTTTTCACCTTTGCTTCTTTGGATTCTTTCATGTTCTAAAATCACCCAGATTGTGAAACAACCTATTTTTAATTTATAGTGACTGAAATATTTATATGTCACTGGTTCCTCTTTGTTTCTTTTCAGTATATTAACCCACAAGGCTGAGTTTCTCTGCTTAGATGAACCCACAAGGCTGGATTTATTTACTTATAATTGAAAATAAAATTATTTTTACACTTGAAAAAAATGCTTGGAAAAATTATCTTTGAAAAAAATATTAAGTAGGTCTATTGACACACCAATTTTCATCTTTTTACCAAATAATTACGTTACTTGTGTTGCCTTTTTGTTTTTTTACTGTTTCCTGATGAAGCATCTTTTTTCCCCAATCGAAGAATCAAATACACCGATCTTAAGTATACAGTTTGATGAACTCCGACAATTATATATGTAGGTGTAACCTCACTTGAAGCAAGATATAGAGCATTGCCATTGCCCCAGAAAGTTTCTTTATACTCCTTTCTAATCAGGTGCCCTCATTCCTGCCTCAGGGGCAAGTACTTTCTGATTTTTATCATCGTATATTGGTATTGCCTATTCTTGAACTTTATATAAATGGAATCATACAGTGAGTATATTTTTATGTGTGTGTCAGTGTTTAGTTTATTTTGCTCACTGTAATGTTTTTGAAATTCATCCATGTTGTTCCTTTTTTGATGAGCTATATTCCATTGGATTAATATACTACAATTCCTTTATCCATTCTCCTGTTCATTGACACTTGAGTTGTTTCCTGTTGTTTACCATTATGAGTGAATATGTTGCAAATACGTGTATATAAGTCACTAGTCTCAAACTCCTGGGCTCACGTGTCTTCCCACCTCGGCCTCCCGAGTAGCTGGGACTATAGGCATGTACCACCCTGCCCGACTCAAGTCTTTTTATAGACATATGTTTTCATATAGAAACATAAGAGTGGAATTGTTGGGTCATAGGGCAGATGAAGAGCTAACTTTATAAAATACTTCCCTACAGTTTTCCAAAGTAGTTGTTCCATTTTATAATCACCAATAGCAATGTGTGAGAATTTTGGTTTCTCTACATTCTTGTTACATTTGTTTATTTTAGCCATTCTTATGGGTATGAAATGATTTCTCATAGTTTTAATTTGCATTTTTCTGGTGACTAATGATGCTGAGTACCTTTTCCTGTTTATTGTCCATTCTTATATCTTCTTTGGAGAAGAATCTGTCCACCTGTTTTTGTGAGGTTGTTCAACTTTCTAATTGTTGATTTATAGGAATTCTTTATAAATTCTCCTGTAATTCCAAAAGATATTGGTCCTTTGTCACATATATACACTGCAAATATTTTCCCCCAGGTTTTGATTTGCCTAAACATTTTCTCAAGTGCCTTTGATGAACAGAATAGTTTAATTTTGATGTAGGCCAATGTATTATTTTTTTCTTTTATAGTTAGTGTTTTATGTGACTTATCCAGATTGTGAATATATGCTCCCATTTTTTTTCTAGCTTACTGGGTCTGGCTTTTATATTTAAGTCTATAATCCATCTCAGATGGTTTTGTGTATCATGTGAGGTAGGGGTCAAGATTTGTTTTTTGCTACATGGAAAAAGACTTTCCTCATTGAGTTGAATTAATACTTTAGTATTATATATTAATTTCACTTTTCAATTGTTTATTGTTGGTATATAGAGATGCAATTGAGTTTTATATTACCTTTTTATTTATTTATTTATTTTTTCTTTTTTTTAATTTTAGCATATTATGGGGGTACAGATGTTTAGGTTATGTATGTTGCCCTTACTCTCCCTCCCCCCCAAGTCAGAGCTTCAAGCGTGTCCATCCCCCAGATGATGCACATTACACTCATTATGTATGCATATACCCATCCCCTCTTCCCCCCCCCACCTGCCCGACACCCAATAAATGTTATTCTTATATGTGCACTTAGGTGTTGATCAGTGAAACCAATTTGCTGGTGAGTACATGTGGTGCTTATGTTTTCATTCTTGGGATACTTCACTTAGTAGAATGGGTTCCAGCTCTATCCAGGAAAATACAAGAGGTGCTATATCACCATTGTTTCTTATAGCTTAATAGTACTCCATGGTACACATATACCACATTTTATTAATCCACTCATGTATTGATGGGGTTGTTTCCACATCTTGCAATTATCAATTGTGCTGTTATGAACATTCGAGTGCAGGTGTCTTTTTTATAGAGTGACTTTTGTCCTTTTGGGTAGATGCCCAGTAATGGGATTGCTGGATCAACTGGTAGTTCTACTTGTATCTCTTTAAGGTATCTCCATATTGCTTTCCACAGACGTTGCACTAGTTTGCAGTCCCAATTATATTACCTTTTTATTCAAAAGTTAGTATGGTTTTTGCTGTCAAAAATTAATTTTCATAAGGTTCTTTTGTGCCATCTGAGAATAATGATACTTTTACTTTTTTTCTAATCTTTATGCCTTTTATTTCTTTTTCTTATCACTGTGGCTGTAGTGAAATGATGCAATGAGGTGGTAAAATGAAAACTCCTTACTTCGTTTCCTATCTTTGGGGAAAGCAGCCAGTGTTTCAACTTGACTATAATATTGGCTATTAGTTTATTGTATGTACCCTTGGTTCTGTTAATGTGGCGAATTACATTGTTACATTTTTGCATGTTAGTATAAATAATACTTGGTTATGATGTTTTATACTTTTTATATAATTCTGGGTACAAGAGACACTTTGGATAAAGCATTAGTGGTGGATAGCTGGGTTTAGCTTAAGGGAGTCAAAGATGACTAATGATTTGAGCCTGGTTGACTGGGATTTTGAATTAATAGAGATAGGAAAGAATCAAACAGAAGCTCATTTTGATGAGGGAGAAGATGACATGATAAATTTGGTTTTGTAAACTTAGGGAATGTGAGGCATGATATACAAATTGAAAATATTGGTATGGAGTTCTGGAGAGAGATGAAGGCTTAAGATAAAGATTTTATCCTCATTTATAAAAATGGTGAAGGGAGACAGTACCAAAGACAGAATGCTGAGAAATGTTTAAACTATAGTATAATTTAATTAATTACATAATTAATTGTATAATTAATATTCATTTAACACCTAATATTCATGATTCTTTTTGGAATGAGTGTTATCTGTGTTTTAGAGATGAAGAAATTGAGAACCAGGGAATTTAAGTAACTTCTTCCCCTGTACTTTAGAAAGAAGGCCTTAGCAAAGGAGAGAGAGAAGAATCATTGAGAGGTATAAAAGAAGGAAGACAAATGTTACTGTGGATATAAAGGACAAAAGAGAAATTAGAAAAGAAGGGATTAGTTAACATTGTCAAGACCTGCAGGGAGATAGAGGACAAGGGAGACCAAAATGCCACTTTATTTGGTAATTAGGAGGGCAAAGACCTTCAAGAATGCAATTTCCTTCAATGGGAGACAGTAGAAGCTTAACATGCAAAGAGTTGAAGAGCAGGAAAAGAACAACACACTGATTGTAAATTAATATTTTGAATTGTTTGGTAAAATGAAAGAAGACAGTATGGCAGCATATAAAGGATGAGCAGAGTTGAGAAAACAGTTTTTGTGTTATTTCAGGATGTAGGAAATTAAACCTGGTTGCAGAGAATGGAAAAAGTGGAGACTAAAACTTGATTGGCGAGACATAAGTGATGGGGACTGAAATGTTAAATATTATAATAGGAGGTGTGTGTAAATCTAATTAGTTCCAAACTTAAACTGATATAACAGTTGACAAAACACTGGATTCTTGTTCTATGCTCTTGGTGGTGGTTTTAGCTGGGTGTGTTTTTCCACTCTTTTCCATGTTCATGACACAAATCAAGTCTAAAATAACAGAAGAGGGCTTTTGAGAAGTGACCCAAGGTGGAAGCAGAAAAAGAGGCTATTTTAGCACAACGCCACAGATAAGTTATCCAAATAGGTGCTTAATATTAAAGAGAGACTTTTAGTATAATGAATATAGGTGGATCCTAAGAGAATATCAATCTAGGAAATTTGAAATTCCATGCTGTGACGCGGATGCTCGTGTTTTCCCAGAAGTTATATGTTGAAACCTAATCCCCAGCTAGATAGTATTAAGAAGTGGGGCCTTTAGGAGATGATTAGGTCATGAGGGCAGAATTCTCATGAATGAGATTCATTCACTTATAAAAGAGGCCCATGGGAGCTTATTTACCCTTCCAAGGTGTGAGGGCACAGAAGGAAGTCGGCCGTCTGCAACCTGAAAGAGAGTCGCCACCAGAACCCGACAGTGCCGGCACCCTGATCTTGGACTTTACAGCCTCCAAGCTGTGAGAAATTCTATTTTTTATAAGCTATCCAGTTATTTATAAGCTATCCATGGTATTTTGTTATGGTAGCCAGAACAGACTAGGACATTCCAATTGTCTTTAGATGCTTCTGGTACCATCCAGACATCATCACATACTTAAAATCCCATTCTAAGTAAACTTCAACAAAATGAAGTGACTTAAGGCTGCATTCTTTTGTAGCTAAGAAGGGGCCATAGCAGAAAGAAACAAAGAGGCTATAAAGGTAAAGAAAAGAGAGAGAAAGATTAGACCTGTGGTCCCCAACCCCTAGGCCACGGCCTGGTACCAGTCTGTGGCCTGTTAGGAACCAGGCTGTGCGTCACTGCCTGAGCTCTGCCTGTCCGCCCATCTGTGGAAAAATTGTCTTCATGAAACCGGTCCCTGGTGCCAAAGAGATTGGGGACCACTGGATTAAAGGATCAGTGCTTTCAAGAGACTAAAGGAGATGATTTGAAGAAAGATGAGCCATTCCCGAATGCCTGCCCATGTTGCACTCTGTTTAGATCAGGTTCTAACTCAACCCGAAAGGAATAAATATTTTGGATATTCTTCTGGACCTGTGTGTGCTTAATGAGCTAATAATAAAGTGGTTTAATAATAAACCATACCATCTCTCTCTGCCATTATTAAGACTTTAGCACTGGGGTTACATAAAATTCTTGCCAAGCTAGAATAACATTTTTCTGGGCACTGTGGGGTTATAGAGTACATATGCTAAATTTTAAAATTAGAAATGAGAGTGGGTATGTAAAAAGCAGAGGCATATAACTCGGAAAGAGTACAGAATATTGTATTGGGTTGAAGCAAAAATAGATAAAGAATAAAAAGATCTTCAAAGAGATAGTCTTTAAAAAATATTTGTATTATTGAATATTGAGCCATTTACTTCTACTGAGTATGTGTTTCATTTATTTCTTATAAAAATTCTATCAGATAGTTTTTTTGATTTTTTTTTAATTTTACTGATTGGGCCTGAGGCTTAGAGAGGTTAAGTACTTTTCTCAGTGTTACATAGTCACGACTGGAAGAACTCTGATCTCCTAACTCCAATAGTCTTCCTATTAATGCTAATAAGCTCATTAGGGAAAAAATAATCAAGATGATATATTGATATTCCAGAGGGATGAAGCTTGAGAGGAGAATAATAGATTGGAAAAAGGAAGAAGAGCAGAAACATATATGGCCAAAATTTGTAGCCCAAAGGAAGGAAGCAAAGACTGCATTCAGTAATTTTGAGACTTGAAACAAAAACCGATGAGAAGGCCAAAACCAGAAAGATAATAATAATAGAAAATAATATTAGGTGAAACAAAGAGCAACATGGAAAGGAAAAAAATTCAGAAAGAAGTCAGTGGGATCCAACAATCGACTGGCAGTCCTCGACAAATACAAATTTCCCAGGAAGCTTTTTTAAAAAATGCCTGGGCTCCAGCCCTGCCCAATTAAATCAGTCTGTCTAAGGACAAGCATTTTTAGTGAGGCTTTCCTGGAAAAGCTATGGATAGTTTGTGAAAGTCATAGAGTCGTAAGCAAACTTTTATTTGTGAGCGGCTTTTTCTAAGAATTTAATTCCAACCTTTCTTCTGTCACATGCCCTTTGTGTTACCTTTCTGATCCTCTGTCAGCAAAGTGAGACTGGTACTTGCCTTGCCTAGTTGTCAGGGATGTGGTCAGGTTCAAAACAGGTGAAATGTGCCAAGGTGCTGTGTAAACTGTAGTGACCCACCTTATTATATAGTGGCGATGTTTGCCCACATTTGAAGTAAGACCTTTGAGTGACAAGGATCTCACTCTCTCTGTCTCATCCACAAGGGGCTCTGATGATGGCAACTTTTAGAAAATGTATATTGGAGCCTTTTTAAGTTCCCTAAATCATTTGAATCCTCTTAAGATGATCCTGATTAAATATGGAGTGATCCCCACTTCTAGCATCTCATTCCTTAGACGTATCTGCGCAAGAGAGCCACATGAAGTTCAAACCCCTGAAACTGGGAATATGAGAGAAATCAAAGAAGATAAATGGCATGGTACTGGGTCAGGCTGACCTCATGTAGGTGAGGCAAAAGCCGGAATCCAGAAAGCATCCACTATGAACTGTACCTTCCATTAATGATTAAAGTCCCCATCAATTTATATAGTGGTCATGTCAATCATATGTCAGTGAAATAGTATTAATCCTCATTTCTCTTCACTTGATGAAATACTGGCTGAATTTATCTACCAGGAATAATGGGACATTATTTGTAACTGACGCTTTCTACATGTAAAGAAATTATTTTCATCTCCTTTTCTAAGCATGAGATGCAATTCTGTATATTTTGTGCTTATATTGTCATTGATAGCAATAGACTTTATTAATATTGTGTTTTTCTTTTGTGTCATTCAGGTTTTTTCTTCCACATGCATAAAAATCTCAGTAGATGCCATTGTTTGGAGTATCTTTTTCCCTAGAGCATCTCTAGACAGTCTGAATAAGAACACGTTGATGAAAACATTCTCTGGGAAAAATTCCCTTGAAAAATAAAATGTTCATAAAGTAGAGTTGGCATTATTCCTTTAAATATCAAGTTGCAGACTAGAATTTGAAATATAATCTCATCCCTCCTATGTGGTCACTTGCTATTGACTTGCATGGGGAAGGTTAAAAGTCTCCAATTACCTGTGCCCCTAAATTCAAGGGAACCTATTTGACTACACAGTGAATAGTATACCTACTATATGAATCTGAAGATAATCATCTGAACTTCCTAATCTTGCCTGTTCTGAAATTCTGGAATTTAGCTATGAAAGTACCACAGAGCACATCATTACCTTGTTTATTTATTCATTGATTCAAAAAACATAGTTGAGTGCCTACCATATGCTGGGGATTTTAAGTTGTGTCTTGAGTATGACAATGACTAAGATATGGATTCTATCCTAAAAGAAGCTTTAATCAACCAAGGGATGCTACGCTCTAAACAGGCAACTTTTAGAATTTCACACAAAGATGGAGTTCATTGACTGAGAATGACCCAGGAGTCATCCTCAGACCTCTTCTCTTCTCAGCCTACATTCACCCTCCACGTGTTCTCATCCAATTCCAGAGCTTCAAAAAAGCTTTCTATATGCTGATTACTCCTAAATTTCTGTCTCCAGCCCTGACCACTTCCCTGGACTTCAGGCTCATACCAGCAAATACTCTAAATCTCAATAGGCTGTCTTAAGCTTAGCATGTATAGCACTAAACTTTTTATTTCAGTGAATGGCAGCTTAGGCTAAAGAACTCGACTCCATCTTTGAATCCTGTATTCCTCTCACACCTCACATACCATCCATCAGGCCAGCAGTTCTCAAAATGTGGTTCGGGACCCCTTGGCAGCCTCCGAAACCTTTTCAGAAGATCTGTGAGGTCAAAACTATTTTCATTATAATGCAAAGACATTTTGCCTTTTCCCACTTTTATTTGAAAATTAGTGCCAAATGGAGTTTTTCAGATGCTATATGGTGTATGATGACATCATAGCTCTGATGGCTAATGGGATATGTACACTTGTGTATTCTTATGTTTAAAAAATACCCCCATTTTAATTTTTAATATATTAAATATTAACAGATATGAATATCATGACTAAAACTCTTTAGTATTCTTAATAAATTTTAAGGGCATGAAGGGATCTTGAGACCAAAAATTTTAAAGATTGGCCTTCTAGCTTTTCTTTAAAAATATACCTTGAATCAGGCCTCTCTTACCATCTCTCTTCTGTCACTCACGTAAAATAAGCCATTAACATCTCTTGCCTGAACGTTTGAAAAAGCCTTCTGCCTTGTTTCCTGGCATTGGACAGAAAATTGTTGTCATTTTGTAACTCAGCAGCTACTCATATAAATCAGATTGCATGGTTCACCTGTTCAAGCTTCCGTAGGAAAGGTGTACAACACCCTTGATAATCTGACTCTTTAACATCTTAACCTGTCTCCCATCATTCTGCACCTAGCTCATTTTACTCCAGCCATGGTATCTTCCTCGTATTACACTTAGACAAAGCGAACGGCTCCTGCCTTAGGTTCTTTATACTTATTGACTTGTCTGGAATGCCCTTCTCCCAGAGACTTATCACAGCTCATTATCATCCTTCCTTCAGGTTATCACTCAAATGCTTCCTTATGGGAGATGCCTTCTTTGACCATTGAATATAAAGTAGCTACCTCTTCACTCTCTATCTCCCTTATGCTATTTTCCTTTATAGCGTTTTTCACTCTTGAATTAACATTGTATGTTGATTTGGGGTCTTTCTTAGCAACTTAAATGGATGTTCCATGACAATAGGAATTTCTCTTTCTTCCTCTTTCCCTTTCCTATGCCCCTCCCTCCCTCCTTTCTTCCTTCCTTTTTTAAAAATTAATGCTCAAGCCCAACATCTAGAACAGTGCCCGGTACATAATTGGTGCTCAATAAGTATTATTTGAATTAATTAACTGGGTATGGTTGGGAAAAGAGCAAATGAAGACTATTCTAGGAAGGGAGGGGATCCTCAAATTGACCTTATATTTGAGTAGCAGTTAAACAGGTGAGGTGGCAGTGTCTTTGTTTTGTGTTGCTGTATAGCAGCAGTCCCAACCTTTTGGCACTAGGGACCGGAAGACAAGTTTTCCACTGAGGGGGATGGGTGGGGGAGGCAGAGCTCAGGTGGTGATGCGAGCGGTGGGGGGGCAGCTGCAGAGATGAAGCTTCGCTCACTGCCCCCACCACTGGTCACCTCCTCCCCACCCTACCCCCCCGCCCGGCTCCATTTCATAAGTTTCAGGGAAGACAGTTTTTCCACGGGACAGGGATGGGGGTGTGTGGCTCTGAGGCCTGGTCTCTAGCAGTACCGGTCTGTGGGTGGCAGGGGGTGGGGAAGTGGGGGAGGGTGTTCGGAGCTACAGCTTAGAATACTTGAGACTGGGTGACTTATAAAGAAAAGAGGTTCATTTAGCTCATGTTTTGTAGCTGGGAAGCACAGGGATTGTGGTGTTGGCATCTGCTTGGCTTCCACTGCTGCATCACGACATGGCAGAAGGTCAAAGGGGAAGCTGACAAGTAAAAAGAGGCAAAACTTGAGGGGCATCCTGGTTTTATAACAACCCTGGGAACTAATCCACTCCTGTGAGAACCAGTCTCCCCAGAGCGAGAACTCATTCGCTACCGTGAGAACAGCACCAAGCCATTCATGAGGGATCCTCCCCCATGACCCAAACACCTCCCGTTAGACCCCATCTCCCGCCCCCTGCCACACTGGGGATCAGATTTCAACGTAAGTTTTGGTGGGGATGAGCAAACCATATTCAAAGCATAGCAGGCAGTTATACAGTCTAGGGAGCAGGACAGGATGATAAAGTATTTATAATCTTTTGACTTAAATGCTATGCTCAATTCATCATAGGACATTCTAGTAATAAGGAAGTCCCAAGCAGATATTCTATCCTTCTTCTCTTAATTGGAATGTCCTAATATCTATGGAGTACTCATTCTATAAATGATGTTCTTGGAAAAAATGTTCCCAATATATTGGGGACATACAGGGTTAAACAACTTCTTTGCTGAATGATTTTTCAGAGCCTTCCCTGGCTACCACTCCTGTATACCCATTAATATATTTTACAACTAGTGTTCCATAAAATATAATTTGGGAAACATGGTCTAGGGCATTTCATAGACTTTTTTTTATAGCTAAGCCTAGCAATTCCATTTTGGTTTGATTTTCCCACTCATCTTGCACAAATGCACACTGTTGAGAAAGGGAACGCCCTGACACAGAAATAAATGTGTCGTTTATTTAGTATGTTACAGAGTGGTAGCTATACATTGTCTACAGTACTCTGAGCAACAATATGAGATTGAGAGGAACATTTGGATCTCCATCTTATGTATGAGGAAAGGTAACATAAGTATCTGTATATTATGCCATGTTGAAAACAAGTTTTAAATCAATGGTGCTAAATGCCTAAAACTGGAAAAAAGTAATTAGAAGGACTTATAATTTTCCCTATAAGACAGTATTATTTTAGCATCATCCAATTTTACATTAATTGAACTCACTTCAATAAGTTTGTTTTAAGCACTCTATTAGACATGATGAGGAATAAAAAAATTTCACAATTGTTTGGGTTTAGGAGACAAATCGACCACACTGCTTGCTTTCTCTCAGAGATTCAATTCAGAACCAATTGATAGATAGGGTCTCTGTATCCTTCCCTCTCTTCCTTCCTTCTTCCCTCCTTCCTTCCTTCCTTTTTTTTTTTTTTAATGAAATGCTCAATCCCAACACCTAGAACAGTGGTTGGTACATAACTGGTGCTCAGTAACTACTATTTGAATGGACGAATTGAAATCAAATGCCATACTCTTTATTATTATTGGTAGAACTGTTTGGACAATATGATTCTAGCTATGAGGCTGAAAGTTCTTGCTGTAATTTTGTCCTCGAATCAGACGTACATCCCCACCAGTCACCAGCACAGTTAGACAACCTGCATAGTGATTTTACCAGAGAAGAGCAGAAAACATATTCATTGAGCAATAAACATATTCATTCTGACCTGCTGGCTCTGAAGAAGAGAAACCCAGAAGAGGCAGTGATGAACATGCTTAGTTCCTTCTGCAGTCATTTTATAGCTAAATAACTCTAATTCCTTAGGGGATAAATGAATAAAGGGTGGGGGAATAAGCCAAAAATGTTACTTTCATAGAATTCCCTTCTTGTGGAGACACGAAGCCAGGGAACAGAAGTTTAGCCCCACGATAAGCTAATAACATATATTTCATTTGGTCAAGTAACCTGGAGTGTTTGGAAGATAAGATTCACCACACTTACTTGCCCAACGCCAAAATCATCATCTGTTTCCAAAAATATGTTCTTCCTTCCTTATATCGACTGATTGCACTGCTATCTACTCAGTTACACAAGCCAGAGATCTGAGTTTCCCTAGGCTCCTCCCTTTCCCTCTCTCCCCGTCTCTAATTAGCCACCAAAGCATGTATGTCACTTCTGTTTCCTGAGTATCTTCCAAAGCTTTCTTCTTCTCCTACTCCCACCGCAACTGTCTCAATTCTTTTGAGTAAATTACTGAAATAGCTCCCACAATGGTTCCCTTGCTATCATTCTCATCTGCCTCTAATTTATCCTCTACATTTCTCACAGAGTGATCTTCATGTTTTTTTTAATTGTTATTATTTTATATTTTGAAACAATCCCAAACTCATGGCAAACCTAGAAAGACAACACAAAGGTCTTGTTTTCCTACAGCTATTTGTAAGTTGTCTACCTAATGCCTCATTAGCTCCCAATACTTGAGCATGTTATTTCTTACAAATAAGGACATTTATCTATAACTAAAAAACAACCATCAAAATCACATCATTAATTTTGATATATTACTACCATTTAATCTTAAGACTCCATTCAAATTTCACCAGTTGTCCTACTAATATCTTTTATGGTAAAAGTATTTATTTCAGAATCACACATTGCATTTAGTTGTCATTTCTCTTTAATCTCCTTCAATCTGGAACAATTTCCTCACTCTTAACTTTTAAAATCATCATATATTTGAACATCACAGATCATCTATATTGTAGAATGTTCCCCAATTTGGGTTTGTCTCATGTTTCCTCATAATTAGGTTCAGGGTATACATCTTTGTCAGAAAGGTGCAGAAGTTACTCTGTTTTTTTCTTATTGCATCCTGTCAGGTGGTACATGCTTTTGATTTGTCATAATGTTCGTCTTGATCACTTGAGTAAGGTTGTGTCTTTCAGACTTCTCTACTGTAAAATTACTCTTTCCCTTCTGAAATGTCTAAGTATTTGTGGGGATGTATTTTGAAACTACATTAATATCCCATTTTTCATAAACATTCAATTTATTCATTTATTTATTCATATCTGCAGACACCATGGTTTCTCATTTTATTGAATGAGTTATACTCCACTACTATCATTATTTATTTTCATACTTAAATTATTCAGGGATTTGCCAAAGGGAGCCCTCCTGTGTCCTTTTAACTTATCTCCATCATTCTTTGAACACTTTCTTGCTTAAAACATCAAGATATTCTAGGTTTACCTCTTATATACTTTTCCAATTCCAAATATGGAATCAGCCATCTCTCCAGGAAGCTTTATTTTCTTTTAGTGTAAAATGGTAGTCAGATGCCAATATTTTGGCACTAAGTATACTCATTGCTATTGGGATGTCACTGTTCCCAGGCTCCCTCAGTGGTCAGGGCTGGGCAATATTTGTATATATGCACAGTATGTATATGCATGTATGTATTTGGGAGTGGGTGTGTATACACAAATACACACACACTTACATCTATATTTCTATGTCCACAAATGTTGAGAACCGTGAGTTCACAGAGATAATGTGATTTCACTCTGAACACCGCAGAATTCATTTCCATATTTGTAATTTTATTCTCTGACAGTCAGAAACCTCGCTTCCATTATCTGTAGTGTATTGAGTTATTTCATCAGGTCCTGACTCCTATTTAGGGTCATCCCCAAATGTGGACATTGGCCTCATTCCAATTAGTCTCCAACCGCACACCAGCACCCCCCAATGGACGCCATCTTCACCCTGCTCAGGGTTAGACATACCACACCTCCCTCCTCCTCACCTTGCATGTGCTCCAACTCCCTACTCCAGGAAGACCCCTGGTGCATCCCCTCCTCACCCTTACAGTACTTGGACTCTCGACCCTGGCTGCCCTCCATAGGTGGACGCCCTCCTTACACTGCCAGTGTGAGGATACACTCCTCATTCTGCTGGGGCTCTGTCTCCTAGTGCCAGGTTTCTTCCCCTGTGTAGAGAATATTCTTATTACACTGTCAACCTGGTCATGTTATTCACTTTTATAAAACCCTTCAGGGCTTATTACCTTCATGACAACATTCACACTTCTCATTCAGTAAGGCATAAAAGTTCCTTCATGTTCTGGCACTGGACTCCTGTTTATGACCACCATCCCCAACAAGCAGTCATACGAAATTCCTGCAACTCTCCAAAGGAAACTTGTTCTTTCACACTCTCTGATATAGTCTAGAGTGCGTGTCCCTCTTTCTCTACCTGGTTAATTTCTGTTCTTCCTTTAGGAGAGGATCTGAACATCAGTTAGTGTAACGCTTTCCTACCCCATCTTCAATGAGATACCCTTGTCCATTCATCCATTTCACTCATATTTGCTGAGTGTGTCCCACATACCAGGCTTCATGGTAGGTACAGGGACTATAACAGTGAGCAACACAAAAGAGGTCCCTGTCCTCAAGGAGCTTCTGTTCCAGAGAAGGGATATAATCAATGATCAAGTAAACAATAAATAATGACTATAACTTCAGATTGTGATAAGTACTGTGAATGAACTAAACAAAACAAAACAATATTTGGAAGAGGAGCCAGTCCTTTAGATCAGAGAAAACCTCTATGAAGAGGTAGTATTTGAACTGGAACATGAATAAAGAGGAATGGCCAGCCATGCAAAGAGTCAGGGGGAGAATGACCCAGGGAAAGGAAATAGCAATACAAGGACCCTGATGAGAACATGAACTTGTAATAGAGGAACAGACAGAAGGCATGCACGATGCAGCACAGTATCAGGACTATGAAATGAGGCCAGAGAAGATAGAGAGCCAATGAGGTCATGGTAATAAGGGTAGATTTTACTCCAAGTGCAATTAGAAGCCCTTGAAGGGCTTTAAGCAAGGATGTGACATGATTTTACTGAGTAGAGAATACCTTATGGAGAGCAAAGCAAGGGAAACAATGAGGAGGCTTTGTCGCTGTCCAGGAGAGAGAATGCAGCTGATTGGATCAGGGTGATGCAGTGGAGGTATAGAGAAATGGATGGTTCTGAGACATGTTTTCAAGTAGAACCCACAATCTTTACTGTAGAGTTGCATTCAGGGATATAGAATATGAATCAAGCCTGCCCAGGTTTCCGGCTTGAGCTGCTGTGAAAATCATGATGCCATTTACTGAAATAGTGAGATCTGTGCAAAATTCAGGATTTTTTGTTGTGTTTGTTTTGTTTTGGTGTTGCTGGGTTACTTAGTAAGGATCAAAGTTCTGTTTGGGGTATAGAAAGTTTGAGATACCTTCTGGAGGTCATGTAGATAGTTAGCTATGAGGGTTTCTAGTCCTTCTGCTATGCTTCCTCAGCATTATGTGTGTTCTTCCATATAATTTTTAAATGTGTATTATAAGAGTCTATTTTTACATCAAAAAGATAGGAACATTTTAGAAAAGTATATTAATTGCATTATTATTTATAAAAACAGAAATTGCAAATGATCCCCCACTAGTCTGTGAAATTTCTCTTTTTTTATTCTTGGTGTTTAAGTAAAGAAGTTGACCATGAATATTTGCTGAATGGACATAGGAGTAATTGACATAATTTGACATGAATTCTCAGAAGAGTTGTTTGAGACATCAAGCCATAAATGCTAACTTCAATCACGTCAAGTACCAAACCATATTAAAATTTTGTTTAAGATTATTTTTGTCTCAAATATTTCTTGAACATCAAAAAGATACTTTTAAATCCTTTTCCATTTTCTATTGGATTCTATAAAAAAATAACAAAGATATCAACACAGCTAGCTATATAATAATTGCAATTATAATGAAATAATAAATTAAGAGGATAATTAAGTTAGTGAAAATATGTGAAAGAAAAGACTATTTCAAATAAGTTAAATTATATAAACAGACATTAGGCAATGCACTCTAATGAAATATTGACAGTGATTAATAACAGCTCTCCGAGAGGCATTTTTTTATCTTTTCATCCTTACACTTCCTCTTTCTCCCTTCTGTCACAACAGTCGCAAATGATTAGCTCAGCAATCATTTCTTTATTAACTAGTAAAATGTATGAAAAGATAGAGACACAGGCTGTCAGTATTTCAAACTTGATCTTAGAGACACTAGCATTTACTTAACATAAAAACTGTGAAAGTATTACCAAAGGAAAACATAAATAGCCTTGACTACCTAAAAGTTGTTACATTGTATCAAAAAAATCTCATTTAAAATAGATAGCAAGTAACAAATGAGATAGAGATACTTATAATAAATATAGACAATTAAATTTTTAATATTTTAATATACAAAGAGCTCTTACAAGATGGTCAAGAAGACTAACATGTCCATGGAAAAAATACAGGCAAATAATATGAACAGATGATTCAAGAAAGAAAAAGATGAATATTTACTAAACAAAAGGAGAAACTGTCTTAACAGCACTGTCAAAGAAATGTAAAATAAAATTATAACATTTAACCTAAAAAGTACTTAAGACTTTTATTTTAATGAAAATAAATCCTTGTGCTTAGTAAGTGTGTGGTAAACTCATGGCGATACAGGCATAGACTGATGGTGGAAATGTTTCCCTAAATCTTCTTGGTAATGGGAATCAAGGGTCTTGGAAACTATTGATAATATTTTTAGTCTAGTAATTTCTCATCTGTACCAATGAAATGCTCAGAAACAGGGAAAAAACCTATAAAATGTATTCTTGTAGCACTATTTTTATTTTTATTTATTTTTTATTTTTTTATTTTAGCATATTACAGGGGTACAAATGTTTAGGTTACATATATTGCCTTTGCCCCACCCAAGTGAGAGCTTCAAGCGTGTCCATCCCCCAGATGGTGCACACTGCACCCATTAGGTGTGAATATACCCACCCCCTTCTCCCCCCTCCCACCTGCCCTGCACCTGATGAATGTTACTACTATATGTGCACATATGTATTGATTGGTTAATACCAATTTGATGGTGAGTGTGTGTGGTGCTTGTTTTTCCATTCTTGTTATACTTCACTTAGTAGAATGGGTTCCAGCTCTATCCAAGATAATACAAAAGGTGCTAGATCACCATTGCTTTTTGTGGCTGAATAGAACTCCATGCTATACATATGCCACATTTTATTAATCCACTCATGTATTGATAGGCACTTGGGCTGTTTCCACATCTTTGCAGTTGTGAATTGTGCAGCACTATTTTTAGCAGCAAGAATTGGAATAAAAATTTTTGTTTGAATGGAAGATGGAATATTAAAAATATTAAATAGTATTTGAAAACTAATTGAATCATATGGGTAACTATAAAAATTAACTAATATGTTAATTTAAAATAAAGATTAATGTGTATAATTTGCAAATTTGAAATATATATGAGTATATGTGTGTGTATGTATATAAAATGAATGATTTAAATTTTTCTTTATGGTGGGTGTATGTGTGTTTTCTTCAAATTTGCTTCTGCTACCTGTATAGGAGTGAAAAAAAATCATTCAAATCAAATAAGACATGTAAAACTCAGATTGTTTCTCAAAGTGATACTCCATTTTTTCCAAACCTATCCATTCATTTCCTAGCTTTAAAACCTAGCTAAGCCCAGGTTTGATCACTCTTGTTTGATCAAACTTAACGTCATCAAACTTTATGACCAGGCTCCTATCCATTTCTAGAGCAACATCTTAAGCCTCATTCCTCTCCTCTTCCGTATATCCCAACTCTAGACTTACTTAATTTTCTCCAAAGCACCATGTTCTCTCAAAACATAGGAAGATGTTTCTGCCTGGAACACTGCTCCAAACTCTTCTCTTTTCCATCCCCTAATCCTTGGTCTGGCCATCTTTTATTCATCTTTCTGGACTCCACTTAGATATAAAGCATTAGGAACAAAGAGGGTTTTTATATTGATAAAGTGCATAATGCATAAAAAGCTATATAGTAGTCACAAACCTTATTATCCTACGTATTATATTACACTGAAATAAATACAAGAGCAATAGTTTGTATATTCATATATATATATATATATGTATATATGCAACAGTAAATAGTGAGAATTGTTTCATTTATTTTCAGGTAAATTAGAAAAAAAGCCTGCTACAGAAATTAAATAAATGAATTCATAATCTTTATTTAACATCATACAATCTTATCAGGGCCCTTAACACGACTCAGCAGACCTGAATTTCTCCAGTCAGCTTGCATGCCAGCTTTCTCAGTGACTCTTTGTAAGTTTTCTCAGATGCCCAATTTTCCTCCTATCCTATTATGGATAGCTTAGCCCTCACTTCACAGGGAAATTGGAAGTCATCAATGGAAGAATTACCGCAATACTTTGCCAAAATCTTTTTATTTATTTATTTTGAGACAGAGTCTCACTCTGTTGCCCAGAGTAGAGTGCCATGGTGTCAGCCTAGCTCACAGCAACCTCAAACTCCTGGGCTCAAGCGATCCTCCTGCCTCAGCCTCCCGAGTAGCTAGGACTACAGGCATGCGCCACCATGCCCGGCTAATTTTTTCTATATAGATTTTTAGTTGTCCAAATAATTTCTTTCTATTTTTAGTAGAGATGGGGGGGGTCTCACTCTTGCTCAGGCTGGTCTCTAACTCATGACCTTGAGCGATCCACCCGCCTCGGCCTCCCAGAGTACTAGGATTACAGGTGTGAGCCACCGCGCCCGGCCGCCAAAATCTTTTTAAAACCTCCATGAACCCATAATTTCTTCTCTCATCCTATTAAAATGGAGTTTTTCCTCTACCTCTCTATACCAAATTTCCCACATATTCTCTAAATTCCACCCGTGCCTTCTCCTCAATTCCTTTTGTTCCTGTCCCTTTAACATATCTCTATCACCTCATTTCCAACAGCATTTCAATATGCTTAAGTCAATGCCATCATAAAAAAGATATCTCCCTTAGCTATACGAATTTTCTTCCATTTCACAAACTTCTGGAAAGATGTGGCCACGCTTGCTCTGCTCCTCATTTTTGTATTCCAAACGCACCCAGCCACCTTTTCGTTCCTTACGTGTGCTGTCTACTTTTTCCTGCCTCAGGATCATAGCATCTGATGTTCCCTCTGACTTGGACGCTTCATTGCAACCCATTCACGCTGCTTCCACCTAGTTAATTTCTACATCTCCTTCAGGTGGCAGCTGAAATGTCATTTCCTTAAAGAAGTCTTTCCTTACATCCCAAGTTGGGTTAGATCCCTGGTTATATGTCTTCCTAGCATCTTCTACTTCTTCATAGAACTTTTCACTTCTCCATTCCGTATCTACCTTTTTCACTAGAATACGAGGTCCTTGAGGGAAAGAACAGTGTCTGCCTTGAGCCCTCATTCCTCCAAATCAGAGATAGGTGGGCTGTTTAGAAAAGTTTTACCAGGGCTTTTGCCACTCGTTTCCTATTAGAGACCTCCCTGAAAGTTTCTACTTAAAGCAATCACTGAAATTTCCAGGGCAGCTGTCTTAAACGCTGATAAAATAAGCCTGAGTACTGTATTATATTGTGTAGTGCTGGTTATTTCCCTTTAACCTGGTAAGTGGAGAAGGTGACAGAGCCACGCAGGAGCAGTCCCAGCAGAGGAATTTTTTTGTGCTGATTCTTCTCTGTGTTTGGTGAAGCTACTACACCTCGGTACGTTTACATCCAGCTTTATGTTTTACTTGGGTTCTGTTCTAAAGCAAAATATGTCTGATGACTAGTTTCTGCCTCGAAAGCTGCTATTTGGTGTTTCCCATTGATGCTTCTAGCAACCTCCTAACTCTCTGCTTGTGTAAAGCCAACCCCAGAGGCTTTACCTCCTCATGCCATGCTTTCTAAAACAGCGTATCACAATTAATCGCAAAGTACCTTCTCTTTTTCCCCAGCTCTGTGCTCCCTCATTGCCTTGAGCCCTCATTCCTCCAAATCAGAGATGGGGGGCACTGTTTAGAGACGTTTTACCAGGGCCTTTGCTGCTTATTTCCCATTAGAGACCCCCCTGAATGTTTCAACTTACAGTAGTCACTGAAATTTCCAGGGCAGCTGTCTTAAACGCTAATAAAATGAGTCGGAGTACTGTATTTTCTTAGAAACCTACTGAGTTCTTCTCTTCCTTCAACCCTCATCCCTGCAAATTGTAACGTATCAGGGAGATTCTGCCAGAGTTTTCTCTGTTTAATCTGGTGATTCTACCATTTATTTGGAGGACTGTGTTATGATTTAATTCATCAATGTCTTCTTCCAATTGGGTCCCATTTGTGCTAAATCTTACAGTAAGGGAAGAAAATAAATATTTATCACTGCTTTATTCCAAGTTAGGCATTATCATAGTGTTTCATTTATATTATCTCAATCCAGACAATAATTCTATGGGGAAGGTTATATAATCCCCATTTTACAGATGTGAATACCAAACTGTAAATACTAGCATTATGATCTGAATTCAGTTCTACCTTGTTCCAAATACCATTCTGTCTCCCAAATGTGTTATCAGTAAGTTTTACTCATAGGAACTAGTAGGAAACACAAAGGTGCTCTTTAATTTAGGATACCAGTGAATCATGTGTTAGCTCAATTTGCTTACTGAAGAAATTTGTTTCATCTGAAGATGAAGAAAGGACTTTTACAGACCATTTCAGAATTTAATGATTTTGTTTCTTTAAGGGAAATCCAAACAAAATTTCTATATAAATCATGCCAGTTCTTGATTATCTAGAAATTGATTACTCAGTTTCTTTTTTTCTTTTTAACATTTGCTTTATATCTTTATATCCCTTCCTATCAGCCTTTTGAATATTCCTTTGCCAGAGATGGGTCAGGGAGAAACAAAAAATTTCTATTAATGAGCATTTTGATAACTTTTTTCCTACTTAGTAAAAAAAGAAGTTGAAATTGTTAGTTCAAATTAATTGTAATACTTATCTTTTAAAAAATTATCCCTATTGTAGCATGACATAAATTCCTATGATACTGATTACATTTACTCCAAGAGAAGTTCTATAATTCTTAAAACTTCATGTCATCTTAAATTTATCCATATAAGTACTTATATTGTCACATGTTTCTGGTTTAAACCCTAATTTTCTTCTACCTACTATTTCATTTCTTACTTGGTGATAATCCTCATAGCAATTGCTTTTACAAATACTCTGGGGAAAATATTCCTTTAAACTATCATTTTTTTTACTTACAAAAAAAAAGCCCTGTAATTTCTGTTATATAGGACGAAATTTTGGATAATTATAGAAAAAAGGTAGCATAGTACAATGGAAAGTGTATTCATGTCTGTGAAGTATTGAGAGAACTGGATTCTAAAACTGTCAGAAAGTTACTGAGTATCCTTTGTGAAGTTTCAATTTTTCCATCTGTATAATGTGGTAAATAATACTTATGCTGTGTTGTGGGATTTACATGGAAAAAATATGTAGGATACTTGGCACAACATGTATTTAATGGATGCTATTATTATTAAGGAAATGACTTAAATTAAGAATTACAAAGCAGAATGGCCTTTGATAGGTTAAAAAGCAATGCATGCTTTTATTTATAAATGTTTTCTTTCACGTATACAGTGATGTGAGCTTCGTATTTTGGCTGCTGAGAACATATCTTCTGTAAATCATTACATAATTATGTCCTGCTGTTCTTAAACTGAAACTGAAAGAAAAAAAAAGACTCAAATTACCTACATCAGGAATAAGACGGGGATATCACTACAGAACCTGCAGATAGCAAAAGGATAATAAAGGAATATTACAAACCACTGTACACACATAAATTTGACAACTTAGTTTAAATAGATCCATTCTTCTCAAAACTAACTACCACAATTCACCTGATATGAAATAGATAATGCAAATAGCACTACAACTATTAAGGAGATTGAATTCATAATCTAAAATCCTTTTTAAAAAGAAATATCCAAACCCACATGGTTTTGCTAGAGAATTATAACAAATGTTTAAAGAGTAAACACTAATTCTAAATAATCTTGTCTTGAAAACAGAAGAGGAGAGAATATTTCCCAATTCATTTTATGAAGCTAATATTCCCCTGATTTTCAAATGTACACAGAGTGCACACACACACACACATTATAGAACAATATCCCTCATGAATATAGGCAAAAAATTTCTTAATAAAATATTGCAAATATTAATAGAATTAAGCAATACATAAAGAGAATTATATATTATTACCAAGTGAAGTTTATTTCAGGGTATAAGACTGGTTCAATATTTGAAAATCAATAAAGAAGAAAATTCACATAACCATATAAATTGGTGCAGAGAAAGCATTCAACAAAATTCAACACTCATCGAATTAAAAAAAAACTTCTCTGAAGAATAGAAATAGAGGGGAACTTCCTCAGCTTGATAAAGAGCACCTATAAAAAATCAATAGCAAACATTATACTTAATGGTAAAAATCTGAATACTTTTTAAGAGTGGGAACAAGGCAAGGATGTCCACTTTCCTCACCACTGTTATTCAACATAGTGCTGGAAGTTCTAGCCTGTGCAATAAAGAAAAACTAAAAGGAAATAAAAAGCATACAGATTGGAAAGAAGGAAATGAAACTTCCTATTTACTGATGACATGATTATCTCTGTAGAAGTCCCAAGGAATCTACAAAAATCCCCTACTACTAATGAGTTTAGCAAGGTCACAAGATGCAAGATAAACATAAAAAATCAATTGTATTTCCATGAACTAGCAAAGAACATGTGGGCACATAAATTAATACAATATCATCTATAATCAGAAACACATACCCAAAAGAAATAATTAGATTTAAATATAACACTTTTACTATGCTCCCCCATATTATTTTTGATATCAAAATTTATATGGTTTTGTAATTTGTATCTCCTGACAATTTTAGCTATAGCTGTTTTAATAGATTCGTCTATTAACTGTTGTACTAGAAATAAAATTGCTCTATACATCACCATTCAGTTCAGAGTATTCTGAATATGACTGTGTATAGTGGACACCATTGTTGAGTTTTGTGATTTTTGTATGTTTGATGTTACTAATTAGTGGCCTTTTGATACAGCTTAAAGAATTCCCTTTAGTAATTTCTGTAAGGCAGTCCTGGTGATGATGAACTCCCTTAGCTTTTGTTTGTTTGGGAAAGTTATTATTTCTCCCTTATTTCTGAAGGACAGCTTAACCAGGTATTCTTGGTTGGAAAGTTTTTTCCTCAGCATGTTGAATATATCAGCCTACTCTTTCCTAGCCTGCAGGGTTTCTGCTGCTAAATCTGCTTATAATTGTATTGTGACTCCCCTGTATGTGATATGTTTCTTATCTCTTGCTACTTTCAGAATTTTTTTCTTTCTATTTGATTTTTGGTAGTTTGATTATTATGTGCCCTGATGAGCTCCTCTTTAACATGTACAGAACTTGTATACCTAAAGAAGTGAAAAGACATAGTGGATTAGAAGACTCAATATAGTAAAGATACAAATTGTCCCCAAATTGATATTCAGTTTTAATGTAATTCCTATAAAATCCCAGCAAGATTTTTTTTTGTAGATATAGAAAAGATTATTCTAATATTTACATAGAAACATAAAGGAACTCATTAAAGCAATTTTGAAAGAGAAGAATAAAGAAAAATCAGTTTATCCAATTTCAAGATTGATTTTATAGCTGTAGAACTTACGATGGCATGGTATTATTAACAAAGGGATAGACACATAGATAAATGGAACAGAAGAGAGAATCCAGAAACATACTCACACAAATAAACCCAACTGATTTTTGACTAAGGTAAAAAAGCAATTCAGTGGAGGAAAGATAGATTGGCACTGAAAAAGTTGTACCCACATAGGCAAAAAAAAATTTGAAATTTGATCTAAGACTCGCATCTTATACAAAAACTAACTCAAAATGGATACCTGACTTTAATGAAAATGTAAAACTATAAAAATTTTAGAAAATATAGGAGAAAATCTTTCAGATCTACAGCTAGGCAAAGAATTCTCATACTTGATATCAAACACATAATCCATAAAAAGAAAAACTGATAAATTATTTTTCATTGAGATTAAAAACAATTGCTCTGTGAAAGACGCTGTTAAGTATATGAGAAAACAAGCTACAGATTGGAAAAAATCATTTGTAAATCACAGATCTGACAAAGTAGTGGTATCTAGAGCATATAAAGAACTCTCAAAATTCAACACTATGAAAACCATACAGTTAGAAAATGGTCAAAAGGCATGAAGACACATTTTATTGCAGAGGATATACAGATGACAAGCACATGAAAAGTTGTTCAACATCATTAATTGTTAGGGAAATACAAATTAAAACCACATGAGATATCACTCTACACCTATCTGAATGACTAAAATAAAAGACAGTGACAACACTAAATGTTGGCAAGGATACAGAGACGCTCATACATTGCTCGTGGAAATGTAAAATGGTACAGCACTTCTGGAAAACAGTTTGGCAGTTTCTTAAAACACTAGGCATTTAACTATCATACCACCCAGCATTTGTACTCCTGGGAATTTATCCCAGATAAATGAAAACATGTTCCCCCAAAACCTGCACACAAATATTTATAGCAGCATTATTCATAATAGCTGAAAATTGAAAACAACCCAGATGTCCTTCAATGGGTGAATGGTTAAACAACCATTCCATTGAATACTACCCAGCAATAAAAAGGAGCAAGCTACTGATACAGGCAACAGCTTGGATGAATCTCTAGAAAATGATGCTGAGTTAGAAAAGCCAATCCTGAAAGGTTCCATGCTATCTGATTCTGTTTATGTAGCATTCTTGACATGACAAAATTATAGAAATAGATACAGATAAGTGGTTACCAGGAGTGAAGGTGGAGGTGGGGGCAAAAGAGAAGTAAGTGTGGCTGCAGAAGGGCAGTAAGAGGGATTTTGGGGCGATGGAATTGTTGTTTCTTGATTCTTGTTGTGATATTACACTATAGTTTTGTGAGACAGTACCATTGAAGGAAACTAGGAAAAGGGCACAGGAGATCTTTCTGTGTTATTTCTTACAACTGCATGTGCATCTGCAATTACTGAAAATAAAAAAAAAATTTAAAATTTAAGCTATTATTTAAAAAAAGCAATGTGCACCTTTATTTGTAAAAATTTCTTTTTTCACCCACACAGTAATATGTGTTTCTTATTTTGGCTGCTCAGAATACATCTTCTATAATCCATTGCATAATTACTTCCTGCTGTTCTTAAAATGAAACAAATCATTTAAAATTATTTTTTTTAAAAAAGAATCTAAATGTGGGAAATAAAGCTGGTCTTACTCTTTAATTTTGGACACATTCGAATTTGACGTGAGCATCTCTGAAATATTGACGTATAAATATTTGAAATACCTAATTCGAAAAGTAATTTTTGCAAGATAGTCATAAATATATTTCAATGCTGGGAAAAGCTTCTGTGAGGACAGACTCCATGGTTTGGAGTTCAAAATGCTCTGCAGTTCTATAATATCTATATTGCGTCCAGAACTACTTAACACAGTTATTGAATAAAACTAGAATAAAAACTAAAACTTTTATTATCCTCTCATGTCTATATGTAGTCTTGCGAATGAAGGTTTCAATAACATATATGAATAAACTAAATCATATGAAGAAATATATATTTCATATTTTCCATCTAACAAACTTTACACACATGGTTATATATGTTAAATACTAGGAATATACTAACAATTTTATAATTTGTCTTTAAATAACAGAGTATATATATTAATCCATAGTCAAATATCTCTATATA